>NC_138759.1:34582410-34788507 GCF_965113315.1 Podarcis vaucheri
TAAATAAAACAGGCTGAAGCCAGCCCATCTCCTCCCTGCCTAGTGCGTCTCCACAGCCTGCAAGCTGGAAACTTTTGCTCCTTCTTTTAAAGTTCAAGTAACTGAAACCCCAATCCTACGGTCCGATAAACAGCTATTTATAAGTACTTATTTCTGAATAAACGTATAAAGGAGCAGGATGCACATATCTCCCAGTAGGACTCACTGCCGAGGAATGTGTTTCCTCGGAAGTAAGCCCCTCTGTGGTTAAGCGCGCTTACTCGCCAGCAAACGTGTTTACGATTTCAGCTTTACCATGTTAGAAAGGAGAGAGCTCTGAGCTCCCACAAACCAACACTGAAAAACCTGTCTGCTTTCCTTTCCTGGAGATCGCAGTTAATGTCCCTGATACAGAGAAGCTGCGATCCTAATAATATTCTGAACCACAAACAAGTTCCAGTGAAATCAAAGTAACACAGATATTCAGCTGAGCATAGGGGTATATTAAGTTTAAAGGGGGGGGTAATTTTAGCTCGTAAAAGGGTATTTGCTGCGGCTGCTTCTTTTTAAAAAATAAACATAAATCTACGTTAATACTTCTGGGGGGAAATTTGACTGTAGTTTGACTACAGTCTGTGTTTGACTATAGTTGTGCAAACATTAGATGCGCTAGATACATAGATACAAACACACGAATCAAAGTCTCCTCCAAACTTTTTCGGCCTGTATGGGTCTACCAAAGGAGAAAGCCATGCAAATGACCGGTAGCTTTGTCCACCGGGAAGCTAAGCTTAACTTCATACTTCACACACAAACTAATTCTCATTTAATTATTCGCAAAAGGACAAACCACCACGAACACCTGCAGAATTAATGAATTGTGTTAAATTTCCGCTTAGCCTGATGGAAGGTCTTTCCTCCTAACACTTTGCCTTGTGACTTGTGATTTGGGTCGCCTTGTTATGTCCCTGTCCAGCACCCGTATAATTCTGTTTGCCTTTTAAGTCCCATCCTAAACGCGTTTCTAGTCACTGAGTTTCCAACAGCCTGATAAACACAATTCATAAAAAAGAGAAAAAGAAAAAAGCTACCTAGTTTTGGACTTCCCCAGCCTCAAAGGCCACCACTTATGACAAAGTGAACTAGAAGTGGCCATTCATTCCAGTCACTCACTTCCATGAATAAACGGTAATCGATAATAGGCAATATATTTAATATCAGAGAATTGGGGGGGGGGGTTTACAGGGCAGTATGGCGTCATTTTAGCACATATTCTGGTTTCACTCCTGAATCCACTTCATCCAGAGTACCCCAACTGTATTTACTGGCTCCATAGGTGGATTGAAGTCTTACAGTGACATCCCATACCTGTCTATTAAAACGTACCGGTAAATGCCATTGAGACTGGGTTGAATTTACAACGTTCAAAAAAGGAACGGAAATGCATTTGGAGCGTTCCAAATAATTGGATTCCAATCTTGTTCTGCGCGGCGTTTAAGCGCCCTTGAATTAACAAGTGTTTACTTCCAAGTAGACATGTTTAAGGCACATGTGGACGGGCAGATCTGACATTCCATTCCACCTTCCACACTGTTTTCAACGAACCCCACCCCGCCCCCAAACTCCAGCGCCCAGTTATTCCATCCTAACACAAAGGAAGGAAATTATTTGGGCCTATCTGGATTAAGAAAAACTCCGCACTTGTTGAAAGTCACCCATCATCCTCTCTTGCTGACAGCCCCTGCGTAGTGATAAGTATCTTTGACATAATTATTTTCAAGGTCGATTTGATGGAATAGTGTCACATTTTACGGCAGGAGATGCATAATGAAAACTAACTCGCAAATTACTACGGAAGGGTTTTTTTAAAAAAAAATTGTTTGAAAAAATTAGCTTGCAACCTATATCCTGTTACGGGTGGAGGAGGCAAACCCCGCTGAGCTCCATAGGACTTACTTCAGAGTCGACCGGTACAGGATTGCACTGTTGGAAAGCTGCGCGGTTGCAACAGCCACCAGAAAACGGAATGTTTGCGTGTCTCTATCCTAAACCTGCATCAATATTAGAGCCTACTTCCAGATGTGACTATGATCCCCGCCTCTTTTGCCATGAAGCAAGTGCCTTTGAAATCCATGGGGCCAGCTGACTTCCTTCCAAGCAAAAACCCGTAAGGATTTAGAGGCGAGAACACTTGGATCCTAAGATAGGACTGATTGGGGGCAAGTCCCATAGATTTCAACCGAATCTTAATTCGAAGCCATCAGCGAAAGCTGACAAACGCAGCAAGCCTTCGATGGGATCCACAAGCCGGTTAAGCCAGGGCATTTAGGGTGCAAACAGAACCTTTTAAGCGCAAACACTTGGGGGTTTTATTTTATGAACTCCTGCCATCAACAGGCCGTTGGAAACTCGGTGGATGCCTTTCTAAAGGGCGAAGGAAATGGTACGGGTGCTCGGCAGGGACATAGAGGAGGCCCTCGAAACAAGGACGCGGGGTCCCCTCCTCTCCGGGACGAAAGAGGGGAGCCCCCCAGCCGCTGGTTTCTTCCCTTCCTCGCGCTGGCGCACGTCGAAAGTTGTCTTAAGAAAGCGAGCTGTCTCTGCGAGCTCCCTGTTCTGCTGATCTCTCACTTTCCCATGAATAGGGGCTTCCTTTCCGTGTCAGCAAGGTCAGCTTATCCTATAAATCAAGGGCAAAGCGCCCTCAGATGCAGCTCCGCAAACCGGAGCGGGGAAGGGGAGGGAGCGGAGGAGGCCAGGAGACGGGATGGAAAAGCCTCCTTGTCATTCAGATCCCACCCGCTTGCCCGGCTCCCTAGGTAGGAGGCCTTGGCCACTATGGCTCTAAGAAAAGGAGGAAATACACACTAAGTCGCGTATCGCTCTCGTGCAGCAACTTCTCTTTCCCCAGCACCCACCCACAGGGGCACGATTAGAATTTGCAAATCTTCCCCCCTCCCTGGAAAATGCATTGTAATTTTTAAGGGCTGGCAGCATTTATTTCCTGCAGAAATTCCAACTGGAATCTTAAAAGTGAGCTAGGAAAAGTTAGAACCTAATGATTAGCTGCTGCTACTACTACTACTACTATTATTATTATTATTATATTTCTGCCCTCAGCATGCAAAGCAGTGTGATTTTTTTTAAAAAAAAACACCCTGAATATTTTATTAACATGTTTTTTTTTTAAAAAAATTGCCAAATCATACAGCAGCCATAATCTAAAAAATAGTGTTTAGTGATAAAAGTAGGTAGAATTGATGGGGGGGGGGGGAGTTAGACTACTGGGAGGAGTTGACTAGATTTACAGACACCTTTAAAACCTATGAGACCCCCCTAGCGAGATCGTTTGTGTAGCATCACATTTTGAGATGGTGGGCAAGTATCTGATGCCGTGTGTTTAGTTTGAGTGTTTCACTGTTCGGTTCAATCGCTCTTGCCTTTTTGTAACGGCAAGGTTTCGATTTCTGGAGCATAGTAAGGAAAAGCGAGCCGAGCAGCAGTTCTTTGGAAGGGGCTAAATGCTAGTTAAACATCGGTAGTTTCAGTTTTCTGGACCACCGCTTTGGAGGAAAACAAAGTGAAGCAGAAGAACGAAAGCAATTAGGTGACATTTGAACTTCCTGTCTGAGCAAATTTGGTCTGATTGCGAAAACTGGTGGTGGATTTGCCTGCAATTTCAAGGAGATGCCTTTCCTGTAGAATCCCTGACATGAAAGCAAACAGGCACAAAGAAGGCCTGGCAGGGGGAAAAAGCAAATATACCTGATAGCTTCTCTCTTTTTTGGCATGCTTGCCTATTGCTTTGCTTGTGCATTATTCATCTATATCACAGACATTTAGATTTTTAGGATATATTAAAATATGTATAATCTCACACACCATTTGCTACCTTTTTGCCAAACTGAAGGTGACATTTGAGCATTTGAGAAAGTCAGCTATAGTCTACAGAAACATAATGGCACAATAAAATTGTTTTTAGAACGCCACAGGATTCTTTATCGTTTTAACACCCTCATATGTTTATATAACTATTACTATCAGGTATATAATAACAGCAAAGAGGATTGTGACACCTTAAAGGCTAACAAATTTATTATGGTATAAACTTAGGCCATATTAAATTTTTAAAAGATGTCACAAGACGGTTGCTTTTGCTGGGGCAGATTAACATGACTAGCCATCTGAAAATAGGTTGTATTATGTTCTATTTATTAAGAGGTATACTTGTAAGGCAGGAGTTACACAAACTAGGCTTTCCAATACAGTGCCATATAACATTAGCAAACATATCTTCAAATATGCAGATAAGCTTGAGTGCCATATCACAAACACATAGCCGCAGCCCAGTTTAAAAAATGAGATGCAGGATTGTTTATTGAGAAATAAGTCCTACTATGCTCAATGGCACTTAATCCCAAGTAAGCATATGTAGGAATGAAGCCTAATGTGGTCTCTGAATAGGCCAATCCTGTGCATGTTTGCTCATAAGCAAGTTAAACTAAGCATAATGGAAGTTACTCCAAAGTAAATGTGCCCCTTATTGGGCCATAGATTCAATCAAACTGGGTTCTATTTAAATTTGGAATTTGGTAATTTAAAATAAATTGAGAGATTGTGTGTGTGTCCACACACAAACACAACATATTTGTTTTCATGCATTTGATTTTTGTTAGCTCAAATTAGTTTGAGGTACTTTGCAAATATATACAACCCAGTCAGATAGGCTGGATACAAATAATAAAAATATTATTTCTGCTTAAATTGAAATGGGCCATTTAGGAGATATACCCAAAGCATCAGCCAAATGTCATCTGGGAAGCTGAAATTCCCACCAAGTAAGATGAAGATTATTTCAAAGCAGATGTGCTAGCTAGAGGTTCAGGGGACATCATCCGCAGGGGGATTATCTGTAGCTTTTATCTTGGGCGAAGTCGTGAAGGATTTCTATTTCAATTTACACCTTCGCCAAGGTAACATTGGCAGGATTTGGTACCGAGGAGATCTTCTAACTTGTAAATAGATGAACCCACCCCACCCCACATCACCCCACAAGTAGGCCCTGGGCCCTCTGGGGGAGGAGCTCAGGGGGTTCCTCCTCCGGTTTGGCTTGCCACTTCCTGCCCTAATCACCCGAGGTCTCCAGGAGCGCTTACCTTGGTCGGTGATGGACCTGATTCCTAAGATGTCGGTGACGGAGTGGGAGGAGGGCCACGTGCGAGGCATATGGACGGCGCTGTGGATGGTGGGCACCCCGGGCGGGGTGGGCACCTTGGCCCCCGCCGCCGCCGCGATGGGGCTGGGGTAGGAGTAGATGTGGTTGTAAGGCAGGGCGGGCTGCGGGGCCGCCTGGTGCTGCTTGTAGGAGTCGTAGTGGCTCTGCTGCGAGAGGTTGCCGATCTTGTTGCGCAGGATGCGGCTGATGGAGCTGACGGAGGGCACGTTGTACTTGTCGCACACGCCGTCGGCCAGCAGCCGGTCTCGGATCTCCCAGGCGAAGATGCCGGGGTCCCTTTGTTTGTAGGTCCGGATATGCTTCACCACCGTGGGCGTGGTGACCCGGGGCTTGCTGCCCCCGATGGCCCCCGGTAAGATGGAGCCCGTCTCGTTGTAGCGCGCCAGGATCTTGCTGACACAGCCGTGCGAGACGCGCAGCTGCCGGCTGATGTCGCACGGCCGGATGCCCAGCTGGGCTAGTTCCACAATGCGGAGCCGGATAGCGTTGGGCAACGGGCGCCCGTTGACGAAAACTCCGCCGAGCTGGTTCACCTCCCCGAAGGCTGGCTCTGTGGGGAGAAGCACACGCACCGCCACATAGGACTCGCTCGGGGAAACAAGCGCAGCCCCGACGCCCCCCCTCCAAACCCATCTCTAGCCTACTTGGGAGGAGGAAGCCGCCCCGCGACTGCAAGGGGGCTGCTGCATTCCCAGGGATCGGGCCAAGCGCGCCACGGAGCTGGAAGCAAGGTCCACGCAGAGCCAGGCCTCGCTTTTCCCTCGAGGTACGGCTCGCCCCCGGGTCACCGACCTTGGCAAGAAGCGAGGCCCGCGGGAAACGGTCACAATCCTAGGCATGCTTCCCTGGGAGTAAGGCCCCCTGAAGTGAGCGGGGCTTTCCTTCCAAGGTTTGGGCTCGGGCTGCCAAAAAAAAAACCACAGAAAAACTCTTTTCGGACCGCGGTGGCCCACCCGTCCGGAGAAAATGCTATTTTTTGAGGAGGGAAATCTCCTCACGAATCTCCATCCTAAAGCATCCGTCTGCAGCTCTGGAACGGGCGCAGCAGCAGCAGCCCGGGCCGCGATCCTAAAACACCCAGGCTTGAGAGGGAGTCACTTATGTGGAAACCACCGTTTTGCAATGAGGCGGGACGGGAGGGGGTGAGAAAGTTCGCACCGAGGCGTTACTTGGAAGCAAGTCCTGCTGAAACGGGACCCGGGCTGCAATTTAACCCACTCACCTGGGAGTAAGCCCCCTTGAGCTACAAGAGCGCTTGCTTCTGAGTAGACACAGCTAGAATTGCGCTCTTGAATGCAGATCCAGATGCGAATAAACAAAACGAAAGGGCGGTTGTCGACCACTAATTTATGCCCCCTCTTCCTGTTCCTCCCCCCCTCTTTTTTTAAAGAGTATGATTAAAATTATCTGGTCTCGTTCAGCCTGGAAAATTTAAGTTCTGGGAAATGCTGGCGAGGCAGCGGCGGGAGCTCCTCTCCTAAGCCAGCAGCGCTTGGGAGATTCCCTCAGAAATACAAGTAGCTTAAAGCTAAGGGCGAAACGCACGGAAAGAGGGCACCTCGGGGGACGAGGCGCCCGAGCTATCTGCCTCCCTCCGGGCGAGCCCCAAATTACAAGCCCGACCTGATTAGGATCGCCCGCTGCGGCTGAGGCTGCTGACCCTTCGCGCGTCCCTCCAGCTTGTAGGAACAAGAGCGAAGTCGAGAAGGCGCCGCTGCCAGCTCCTGCCTCGCCAGCCCCGCACCCTCCTGCCTTCTCCCTCCCCGGCCCAACTTACCCATGGCTCGAGTCAGGGCAACCGCGGAGCGGGAGAGACGTGTGCTGGGGGGTTGCTTTTGCTTTTGCGTTTTTGGGTTTTTCAAGATCCCCCAAGGAAACGAGGCGACCGAGTGCGCCTTGGCCGGCCTGGCGCAGTGCGCGCTGGAGGAGGAGGCCCCGGCGGCTGCCTCCGATTTCCACCACGCGAGCCGGCGACGGTGTCAAGGAAAGGAACCCCGAGGAAGTCACTTTCCTGAGACAGGAGACTTAAGTTCTGCATTTCAATCTCGCAGCAGCGTGGGCTGGGCTGGGCTGGCCGGGGCGGCTCAGGCTATCACTCAGCAAGGGAACGCCCCCGCCAAGGGCGGACCTAAACGAGAACGGGCCCTCTCATTGGCAGAGGAGGGTGACAGACATGCTCGCCCTGGAAGGGCCTTCCGTTCGCTTTCGCAGGCGGGCTTGGATCGGCACCTGGGTTCCCGGCGCAGGGGCAGCTCGCAATAGGTACGCGATAGCTGCGCATTAGCAAGGAAACTAATGCCGGAATGTGCCAGATGCATTAATGAGACGGGTAAGCAGCTCAAGACTGTATAGTTTTCATTAGAGAGGGTCCACCTTTTGCCGTCCAGAACCTGCAGATTTTCAGTGGGTGCTAATAATGCCATTTTTTCCCTTCTACATTTGCGGGCAAAGTAATGTTTTCAAAAATCAGAACGTTTCCCCTCCCACCCACCCACCCCCGCACAAGAAAGTATACTTCTTTTGTAAGAAATTGGTTGTGCGTTCTAGGAAAGTGTCAATAATTTAAAAAGAGCTACGGATGTCTGTCTAAGGAAAAGTATTAATACAGTGATCAAATGGCAACAGAAAGTGGGGAGTCAGCGGATCCCATTTTCTACACATGAAAAGAAACAACAATAACTTTTGAATTCGTGGCTCCATGAACGAAATTACCACATTTACGTTTACGCACTTAAATCACCCTAGCTGCCTACACACACTTTTTTTTCTTTGTTGAAACCCGGAACAATTACGGTAATCTAAGTGGCTTTCTATGGGAGTCGCTTCCCCTAAGTATCCTTATGACAGCACTCCGAGAAGAAGAAAAATCAGCAGAGCTACAACTGCCCAAAGGCAGATCGTGATGCATTGCTGGCTGGCGGGTACAATTTCCTCTAGGCATCCATAGGTCCGTAGGTACCTATTTTTTAAATAAATAAATAAATAAAAGTTGCAGGGTCCTAAAACGAGAAGGTCACTGGCCCATTAACTTTCCCCTCCTGCAAACGTTTGGCCTGTCTTTAAACGTAGCTCCGCCAACGTGAAAATTTAAGTAATTTTGGAGGAAGTGAAAGAAAAGTGCTGGCCGTGCTTGTGGCGAGCTGGGCTCGGCAACATGTTCGTGGATGTGAAAGGCTGTGATGTGTGTTTTGGCTGGCACCGTGGTGCTTCTGAATCGAGAAGTCTAATGTTCAGAATATTGACGCGCAGCGCAGATAACACCCGCAAAAACCTCAAGGCAGAGTTTTCTGGGCATTTTTTTCGCCCGGTTGCTAAGCAGGAACCTTCTCCTTAACGCCCCCCTTCCCCCCCAAAAAAAAATCACTAACGCACGTGCTTTAGGGAATGGGCCTTCTCGTGTTTTAGGATCGGGTGGCGAAGGGTTTTCTTGTCCAAGAAACACCATCGGGCCCATTAACGACTCCGTGTGAAAACACTCAGCTAGAACAGTGAAAATCTGGTCGGCGGTTCTTGCAAATGGCATCGCCGAACGGAGCTGAGCAAAGCGGTCAGGCTTTTCTTTTAAGAACGAATAAAGGCTGTTGGGAACCCAGCGCCGCATCAAACGGGGTCGTCTGGGTTTGAATTTGAGTCGAATCCCTAAATAGGAGTGACTGGCGTACCAAGTGGAAACCCGAGGCGAAAGAAGCTGCCTTGTGGCCAGTGTTGGTGGAAGAAAGAGCTTGCTATGGGCCGGGACGGGTGCTTTCAAAAGCTCAGAATATCCACTGAAATCTTTGCTCCGTGCAAGAATGAATAGGGGTTTCGTGTGTTCTCCGGAACGTGGTTTGAGGCCGCTTACAAACCAGCGCTCCACTTCTAAACAAAGAGATTTCTTCCGAGCTAGGGCATGCAGACCTCGTGACGCAAGGGAGCCCCACACCACGGAGATGCGCGGTCACCCTTTCGCTACAAGACTTTCCCCCAGTGATAAGAAGTGTGGATCGGAGAGCAGCGGGCCACAACCACCGCTTTGGGGTTAAAAAGGAGGCCAGTAGACAGGGCATTCTCACGCAGGCTGACTTGTGAAACTGGCAATTGTATCACTTGAAATGTAAAAATAAAATAAAATGGATAATGGACTCGTGGCGAAATTTAAGCAGCTCTCCAAAACAGCGCCGAAGAATTCTGGGTAACACCGAAGTCTGCATAGGCTGTTGGAGCCTAATGAATATTATCAGTTAACGACAGACCTGGGCCGGCAAAAGGACTATGTTGGACTTAATTCGATTGCACACCCCGAGCCGTAAACTAGTTACCGTGAAACGCTGGGGCTGGAACATATTTTCTTCTTTTTTTCATATCCTTGTCCCTACAGTCCTAAATATCCATGAGGTGGAATTATGGTGATGATGATGGTGATAACAACAACAACAACAACAACAACAACAACAACAACAACAACAACAACAACAGATTTAGAATCCTGTTGTCATGTTTAGTCAATGGCAGTCACCTCAACCCTATCAAGTTGTTTCAAGCCCTGTTTGTTTCAAGGTGCCCTGTCACTGCTGTCATTTAAGATCGCAGCCGAAGCACCTCGAAATCCTAATCGTTCCCTTTTAACTTCCCTGTGTGTAGATCAGGCTGCTGATATTCCAGTTCTCCCCCTGAATTTACCCAAGAGTGAAACTCTTTGACCCACGCCCCAGTGAAGCCTCGCTAACTGGACAATAGATATCCCCCAGCCCTCGTCGCGTTTATGTGGATTTTCATGACACTTCCTTCCAAGGACCCGTGAGCTCATGATCAGACCAGAGTAAATCCTGGCATTCCAGTTTAAAGGGGGAGGCGAGTCCTTGTTATTGGGACTGGAGTTTTAATCGGTAACAGCCGCTCCTAAACACTTTTATCGCGGAAGGCGGTTCAGTGGATTTTATAATGGGACTTCTTTCCAGTTGAGGTTGCAGTCCTTAATTTCAAGCAAATCGCTACGTTAATCTTCCTAAATAGGCGTGATAGGCTTGAAGTAGACAGCTTCGCCCACGACTGCACCCCTACTATGCCCAGTTACTTTGCAGGAAGCTTCACATTTAACTCATTGTAATGGATGTCCTGCATCGGTCGGGGGTTGGACTAGATGTCCTTTGAGGTACCTTCCAACTGTATGATTCTATGAACTTATTTCCGAGGAAACGCGCATGGGATGGTGAAAACACCTCACGTGCCTCCGGACCCATCTCCGATCGGCGACCCTCCGACCTGACGGCCGTTTGAACATTTGGCCCTCTGATCCCTGGCAATTCCTGCCACCCACCCTTCTTCTGGCAGTAATGTATGAGGCTTTGTTCTAGCTTTATTGGTTTGTTTGCTTGTTACATTTGTATGCCGCCTTTCCTTCCAAGGAGCTCCAGGCGGCGTACAATGGTTCTCTTCATCTAATCCCCACAACAACCCTGTGAGATAGATCAGGCTGAGAGGCCCAAGCTCACCCAGGTGGCCGGATGAGGATTTGAACCCTGGTCTCCCGTGGCCTAGTCCACACATTCCGTCCACCCTCCTAACGTCCTAGAAACGAGTCCTCCGGCCATCTCCATTCCTTTTTGCGCGTTCCGCTCTCGCCCTGAGGCGTCTTCTTTTCCCACCCAACCTGCCCGTCCATACCTTCCCGACCCCCCACCCCGACCCCCAGCCACAGCCGCTCCAGCTCCGCCTCTCCCATCCATCCCACCATCCCTCCATCGCTGCCTGCTTCCCGGTTCTTTTTTCTCAATGTGTGTTCCTGATGTGGTCCTGTCGGAAAAGCTCGTTTACTCTGCCCGGGTCCCCAGTGGTTTAAGGATAATGTTTATCAGGAGTGAACGTGCTCAACTTGTTTCCATTGAACTGCTGAGTGTGGGCTGAAATAACAAAGGTCACATCCACAGTGAGCCGGGCGAGGGCGAGGGAGCCGAGAGGAATATGAAAACATTATAATAAACAGCAGCCTGTTGATCGCGCTGACCTGCCTGGCAAAAAGATTAATTTCAGGTACAAAATAATGAAATAATTGGGAGGTAGAGAAAGAGAAAAGGAGGAGGGGGTGCAGAAGAGGAGGAAGGAGGGGGCTGGATTGGAGAGGTCGAACAGAAGGTTTCCTTTCCTGCAAATCTAATCGTGCCATAAAAAGGGATGCGAAATAGTGCGCGCCTCGGAGCTCTGGGTAAACTCTTTTGCTGGGCTGCGAGGTGTCCCCGTCTGGCGACTGCGGGTTCCTGGGATTCGAATGAGAGTATTACACCCACTGATACCTCTTTTTCTTGGCTCCCCGCTGCAGAGGAGCGGGGCTCAAGGCACCTCAGGCCAAAAAGGGACTGAGGAACAAAGACCGGTGGGTTGGGTTTGAACCGTGCAGCTCCTGGTCCTGGCACTCAGAAAAGCCCAGATCCACCAGCGGATGGAGAGATCAGCCGGATCCTATCCATTGTTCTCATTAACTAGGAACACTTCCATTGAACTCAGTAGGACTTGCTTGGCTAGCACTCAGGTCCTGTTTGCGGGTTTCCCACGGGCCACTCTGAGAATAAGATGCAGGACTAGATGGGCGATTGATCTGATTCAGCAGGCTCTTATGTGTGTTGTGTGTGTGTGTGTGTGTGTGTGTGTGCGCGCGCGCGCGCGCGCGCTGCAAAGAGCTCTGGGTTGCAAAGTGCTCATTGCGATGAAAAAGTGCTTCAGCACTAAATGACTCTTAAATCATTGTTAATATATTGAGTAGTATAATTAATACGGTGGTGATGGTGGTAGAGTTGGGAAAGAAATCACTCCCCTGCGAGAATGAACCCGCGCAGGCTCAGCGCGTAAGCAGCCAGGATGCAACCCTAAAGGCAGTTACCTAGGAACGCAATGGGGAGCTGTTTCTGAGTAAACATGGATATGATCGGGCAGCAAACCGGAGGCGTATTTAAATACGTACATTACAAGGTGATTTATTGCCCGAGTCATAACTCAGCTAAGTGGAAATGTTTGCATTTCAGCCCGTTTATTGCTCTGGCACGTTAATCCTTCCCTGATTATTCCGACAGGGATTCTCCTCCAACGCCTCGAGATTTTATTTTATTTATTTTTTGCTGAGAGGAGGCACGTTTGGGAAGAGAAATTAAATCAAATCCAACATGATCAGTCCGATCCAATGCAGAATGAGACGTGCCTTGGCAGATCCTACGAAGATTTAGGCGCCTATTGGAATAACGGCCTGCAGTGCACCTAAGAGGATCGGGTGAAAAACGTTTGGGATGGGAATGTCTTAACGTAACTGGGGCTTAAAAATTCCAATCACGTCGTCTTAACTGTCTACTCAGCAGACTCTACTGGACTGAGACTAGACAGGGGGTGGCTGAGCGGAGGCATATGGGCGAGGGGGCAACATTTCAGCGAGTTGACATCCCCTGATTTATTAAATTGCAACGAACAGGGTGACCTGATCTAGAAATTCCAAGATCAGAAATAACGGGAGCGTGAACAGGATCCGGCATAAGAGGAAATGCGTGGCTAATTAATTCCATTGATTGATGGAAATGCTTTGGCTAAGTATAACTAACCCATGTATTGCAACTTACTTTGAGTAGCTTGGGGTAGTGTGTTTTGGCTGCTAATGTGTTGTCTACTTTAAGGCTGCGATCCAATCTACATTTTATTTATTTATTATTATATATACGTTCCACTTTCCCTCCAAGGAGCCACACACTCCCCGATTTTATCCCCACACAACACTTTGAAATTTAGACTTTTGCGTATTGTAGGGAGAACAGCGAGGTATCTGGGGAACCATTTCCCCTAACTGGGAGAGAAGTGGGAAGGGACAGATTGCCCACCCAAAAAGACCAGAGACTTGAACCTAAGTTTCCCCCATCAAAGTCCACTGTGAGAATAGCTGTGCCCCAGTACTGGACTCAGTCTGAATGGGTTCCAATTTCAGTTCTACTTGCCAGAACAAGGGGCGTTTATCTCTCTGGCACTGTCCCCATTTGTAAAACGGGAGGCTGAAGTATTATGCACGGTTACTTAGGAGTAAGTCCACTTGAACCCTGTGGGATTTCCGTCGCGCATAGACTCGGCTGCTGCAGCCCTTCCCCTGGCGCCTCGCCACACCAAGTGCAGATTGCTATGAGGTCGGACCGTAAAACTCTCGAAACCGCCGCGTGCATAGCCTGCGTTTCAAAATGGGAAGTGGTTATGATAACAGCTTCTAAGCAGGGTGTCCTTAATTACATCCCATTCTGATTTTCTACTAGTGTGGTAACTCACATCGGCAGCACTCAGACGGGATGTGTTTCTTAAGTCACATCTCCAGAATCCTGATCCCTGGAAGGACCTCCCACAGAAATCAGTGGGACTCTAACAGCGCCATCATATGCAAGGTCACTCAAAAGTTTGCCCCATTACATTGAGCAGAGCTATCACAACTTCTAACTGTTGAGTGTTCAGACTACTGCAGCGTCTTTATGCGGGAGCAAGTCCTGCTGGACTCGGTGGCACTTACTTCCGAGTAAATGTGTACAGGATCGGGCTGCCAGATGTACAGCATCAAGGCATATTCCAGCGAGCAATCCTGAATCTACAGCTCTCAGTGTAAATCTCGTGGTTTGTACGGTTCAGAACCTGCAGCTGTAAAACTCTTGACATTTCCCCCCTCGACAGGAAACACAATTTATAGAATGAGCAGCAATGCGAGCCTGACAGTATACCTTACCAAACCAAACATCTCCAGGGCCGGTTTCCTTGCACAACTCCCTCAAGGTCACCCGCTGCTGCTGAACACCGCCAACCTGGAGCCCACGGGCACGTTTCAAGGTCTTTAAAGCGACAAGAACAATTATTTAAAGGAGGCTTTCCCCCTCTTGACCCACTCGCTTGATCGTATTCGGAGGAACTGGCAAGGCACTGCGATTGTTGCATAGTAATTGTGCACAGCCTTGCAATCCCCGTTGTGCACAACTGCGTAGGGTTGCAGTGCTGGTGTTTCTGCCTATGCCACTGGACTGTGGCTTGTTGATCTGAGGCCCCATCTGGTGTGACCTCCCGTTAGGGGCATCTGGAAGGGAGGGTCGCCGGTAGACGATCTTGGGCAGCTCCTGCATTTATTGGAAATGCCCAGCATTATACAGGAACATCTGGAAATGAAGGCCAGTGCCCATTTCAGGAGTTCCAACGTGGCGCCCCTGAGCACAGTCGTGCCACTGATGCCCACAAAAGCCTCTGAGCACTTCCTTCACTGCCCCTTGGTCATGAATCTGGAGTGCCAACTTCAATGAAATATTGGGGGGAGGGACAAGTAAGTCCCGCCCCCACAATCGATCACAAGCACACACACCCCATTTGAATGTCCATCAACTTTGCAGGGGCCGGACCCCTCAAATACCCATCTTCCTGGTCACACACAGATGGAAGAAGCTCCAGAGCAGGTATGACAGGAAGTCCTCCCTGTCTGGAGCCACATTCCCCTGTGTCCATTCTAGGCGACAGGAAATTTTTGTACTTGACTGCTCTAGTAATAATATATCCCACACCGACACCTTGGCATTTAAGCTCATCAACCGGATCCCATCCCTGTTTACCCAGAAGTAAGTTCCTACATTGCTGATCCTCAAAGAATCGTGGGAACTGCAGTTTGTTAAAATTGTTAGGAGGTCTCTATTTCTCTCCTAGAGCTACAAATCACAAATTTCCATGGGAAGAGGGATTGATTGCTCAATCACTCTGGAGATTATAGCTCCGGGAGAAGCCTAGGAGCCTCCTAACAATCATCAGCACCTTTAACACACTGCAGTTCCCAGTATTATTTGGAGGAAGTCATGACTGTTTAAAGGCAGCATACTGCTTTAAATGTAGAGTGCATATGGGGCCTAAATCGCAGCAGGGACTGGAGGCTGGAAGCTAAGCATAGGCCACTGAATGCCACGGGGCAGAATTACACTGCACTGGGCTCTAATGGCAGGGGGCTGAACTAGAGAACCCTTTGGGTCCCTTTGGGCTTTATGATGCTGTGGTATCGCAGTGCGCGGGCCTAGATCGATTCCTACCCAGCTACTTCCACAGACATTACCTTTTGGCCTGGGACGTCAGTCTGAAAGCGCAGCAGCAGCAGCCTCCAATAAACCGAAATACTTAAATAAAACGCCTAAGCCCCATCCCGCCCCCCCCCTTCTTGCTGGACAAAGTCCCCTGTGTGCGTTGAAACCGGCTGGATGTCGAGGTGGGAAACAAAATGGCATATGGGGTCATTCTTCTCCGCTGGGTCTCCTGGAGCTTCAAGACACACAGAGATATTCAGGCGGCCGGAGGGAGGCCGGGCCAATGAACTGCTCCCGGGGACGATTGATTGCACAATAAAAGCGCTGGCCCGGCCGAAATTAACAAGGATGCGAGTGTCTCCGCGAAGCGCCGGCGAGGACGGCCTTGCGCCGGGGAGAGCAGGAATGCCGCTTTTTCCGAGCGCCGCGGCCAAACTGCAGTGGGTGTTATTCCAAACGCCTAAGGAAAATAACAATTCGGACAGAGACGCGGCCTCTGGGGAAGGACAGGAGGGGCGTCTGTGGAGGCTTCGCGCCGAGAGCGGAGATGCTGGATGGGGCCGGGGGCGAGGGGAGGAAAGGGAAAGGCTTGGCGGCTGAGTTTCTGGAGAGCAGAAGGAGGTCCTCTCTCTGCGCGTCTCTCCTCGCCGGCGCTCGGTTCAGTGTTTGGGTGGGAAGCGTTCAGGTTATGTGGCTGCGGAATCCCCTTCCTTGGAAGCAGAGTCAGGCTTCCTCCACCTCGGCCCTCCAGATGTTTTGAGACTACAGTTCCCATCATCCCTGACCACTGGTCCTGCTAGCTAGGGATCATGGGGGTTGTAGGCCGGAAACATCTGGAGGGCCGAGTTTGAGGAAGCCTGGGTTGGATGGCTATCTGTCACGGATGCTTTAGTTGAGATTCCTGCATTGCAGGGGGGTTGGACTAGATGACCCTCGGGGTCCCTTCCAGCTCTACAGTTCTATGATTCTATGCAGCCTCTTCACTTGGGGTGACTCGGGAGAGCTCTGCTCGCAGAACTTAATCGGAACCCTGTCTTGGCCCCGCTAGTCCTTCTTCAAGCAGCGCCTGGTGAAACTATGGAACTCTCTCCCACAAGAAGCAGTAGTGCCACCGACCTGGATGGCTTCAAAAGAGGATTAGGCAGGTTCGTGGAGGATAAGGAGGATCATCAAGGGCTGCTAATCATGGTGGCTCTGCTCTGTCTCTACAGCTGGAGGCAGCAAGGCTATTGGAAACCAGAGGGGAGAGCGCTCTCTCTGGTGCTCGAATCCTGCCTGCGCGTTTCTCACAGGCATCTGGAAGCTGCTGTGAGAACAAGCTGCTGGACTTGATGGGCCGCTGGTCTGATCCAGTAGGCCCTTAATATGTTCCAGTGCTGCAGAGTCTCTGAGAATATGCAAAGTGCGTTTCCCTCGTGCCAAAGTGGCCCACAGGGATTTGAGATTAAGGTGATGCGGACTTCAGACAACCATATACCTCGGCACTTTTTGCCTAGACGTAAGCCACGATTTGCTTGACATAGAGACCCAAGGAAAACCTCTGCAAATGACTGTTCGGTCAGGATCTAAGACTATAATTTTACACCACAGCTCGAAAATCTCCACAGTAAACACGCTTGGGCCGAGATGAGTTTTTAAAAAACCCTAGAATAATGGTTTAAGAAATGTAATTGTATACTCTTCTGTCCCCTTAAATCTCTTGAAACAAATGCATAAAATAACAACACAGACTTAAAGGGGCTTGCGTGGAGCAAATTCCACTGGTTTCGGAATTCGCGTTCTCACGAACGTGTTTTGGAACCTGGTGCGGCTCGCACATTTATCACGTATTTGAAGGTACCACATTAACAACCATCCGAAGCACATTTACTTGGAAGGGAAAAGCCCCCTCTGGTGGGGATGATGCAAGATGGGCCACACATCTTGCTGAGATGCTTTTATTTCCGATTCTATCGCGAACCGCCGAACTTCCATTGACTTCAGCTGAACTCGAGTGCCTTTGCCAGGCTTATATAGGAGCTCGTCCCATTCAGAGGGGGCACGCATAGCATAGGACCGGGCCTCAAGCCGGTAATTTCAAGAAGCGAAGTATGGCGCAGCGATTCGGTTTCCTTACAAGTACTGCACGGAATTGCAACCTTGCAAGGAAACTGTACGCTGCGAGATTTACTTCCGAGTAAGCACATTTCGGACGGCCTGGATGGACATCAGCCATAGGGCCTCCTTAGAATGGTGCTGGCTGCCTGCGGACCGGGTGACAGTCCCCCGCCCCCAGCCGACGCTTTCCTTCTGAACATTTGTTTCGCCAGTCTGAAGTAGTGAGGTGAGAATGACCTTCACAATATTCTTGAAGAGCGAGGAGGGAGGCGGCTCCCGCCTCTGTTTGGCTTCCCCATCTGCTGAGCACGTAGCTCAAAGACCAGCTCGAGAAGACGACCCTTTGCTCCTCTGCGCTCTCTGAAACACCCATTTGACAGGAGCCCCATGAACTGCCTCTGAAACCATTCAAGAAATTTGTGATTTGAGGTGGCGACCCCTCCCTTCTTCTCTCTAACTAAGAAGGAGGGCCCCTCTTCCTTCCTCTGGTAGCAGCTTGGAAACTTCCTTACTTTTTAATCCATAGTCAAAATGGTCTGCAGCACTGGCCTTAATAGAGGCTGGCATGCTGGCAATCCTCTCATGCTATTGGAAAAGGGCCTTTGCTCAGTGCCGATGATTTGCATGCACGCAGAAGGTCCTTGGTTCGATCCTCAGTAACTCCGGGTACCATTGGGAATGTCCTCTGTCTGAAGCCCTTGAGCCGCTCATGGTAGCTAGGACTAAGTCAGAAGGACCAAAGGTCTGGCAGCTTCCAGTTTTCGGGGGAAGCAAATCCCAGGTGCTTCCTTCTGTTCTGAATCAACAACATGGATATAGGGTCGGGCGTGGATCTAGGAACCTTCACACGACAGCTCCTTTTAGAGAGTGGATCTACTATCCGAAAAGCCCTCAGATAAATCATTGGGCCTCATTTCCGAGCAACAGCTAGATGCTCTGCAGAGTCAAGACACACCAACCTCTTATTGATTTAACTGGGCTTAAACTCGTCTAACTCTTCGTAATAACAAGCTGCTCAGAGAGTGAGACTTGGACAGCACAACCTCCCATTTTCCTTGCAGAAATGTGGCGAAGTTTGGAATGGCCCAAGCAGAATTTGGATGGCCATCTGTCAGGGATTCTTTAGCCTGAGGTGTATATTTGCTCCATTGAAATCAATGGGGCGGACTTCTGGGGATCCGGCTGCCACCGAGCGGCTTTAATCCAAATGTTTTGTCTTCCGCGGCTTGCGGCTTCCTTCTTGAGATAGGCGCACGCCAGTCTTGGTGTTTCCTCTCCTTTGAAATCCATCCTCCTTTTGTGTGCCGCATTTGTATACGCGGCTTTCCAATTGCGCCGACGAACGCCGATATAATACTTGCGGCGCTTTTGGGCTTTTGAAACAACCCTTTGCCTCTCGATTCCGTGCATGCACATGTAGCCATTATGATCAGATGTTCTCCCTCATGGATGCATAAGGATTTTGCTGTGGAATTTTAATCGTTTTTAAATAATGAATCTGAGGCTTTCCCATGTTCCCTCAAGACACTTAATTGAAGAAAAGGCCCTTTATCTCCTTCCCACATTCTGCAGAGGGGGCTTGCCTTTCGCTTGGATGTGGAGAGTCACGTCTAAGACGTGATGTTGTTGAGGGAATTCTCGGCGGGAGCGGAGCGAATCCGACTTGCCAAATAAAACAAAAATCCAGAAGCCACTTCGACTGCTCCCAAGTCGTGCTGAAGGGCACGAGACTTTTACGCGTGAAAAGAAAGTTTCACGCTGGAGGTGTGTGGGGCGGGGGAGGGGGGTGAGGCCGACCGCCGCTAACGACAGGGAAGACCGTGGCCCCGATCCGGCGAGAATCAGTTGTGTTTCGGTCCCATGGAAATCGACTAACCCCGACGCCTGTTGAGTTTCACGGCCTCCGTACCTCGAGCCAACTGCATGTTTACCCATCAGTAAGCGCCGCTTTATTCAATGGGTCTACTTCACAGTTAAGCCTACCACGGGAGCGTTTCACTCCGATGCGCATAGCTGTCAACTTTTCCCTTTTCTTGCGAGGAATCCTATTCGGAATATGGGAATTTCCCTTAAAAAAAAAAAAAGAGAAACGTTGACAGCTATGCCTATGCATTCTATTTGATGGAATAAATTCCCACCGGACATACTTTCCGCGCAAATCCGTTTAGGATCGGCTGCTAAATGTGTCTTATTTTCTCTGGATTGCGACTATGGGAACCGGGAAATTCTGTTTGGTCTTAAAAGTGCAATTGGAGACAAAAGGGCTGAGAACGGTGCAAAGCCAAGGAATTTCGGGGTGGAGGCTGTGTTGGCGCCTTTCTTAAGGTGTCCAGCCGCGCTTCGGCAGTGGTCACGACCCTACAACGTTCCCAAGAAACCCGGGAGAAAGTCTAAGGCTTGCCTCTGGGTCTCTGCCCCATATCTAACCCCCTGCGCTTGGCCTGTCAAGTCTTCTTCGTTATGGCTGCCTGTCTAGTTTTAATTTCCTCTCGGGAAGGCCAATCCATATCAATTTGATGGGATTCATTCGCTCCTAAGCCAGCGCTATTGCGCGCCATAAATCGCCTTGATCGTTCACTGGGGACGCAGCTTGAAGGCTCCGCGTGAAAAGCGGGTTTGAAAACGAAGGCCTCTTGGGCCGAAGATCCACGTGCGGGAGCAGAGAGATCCAGCCGAAAGAGGGTTCCTTATTCCAGGAGGAGGGGGCGGGGAGGAGAAGAAAGAAAGAATTTATATTGGCGTAGCGCTATTAACGCTTTCTCCCCGCGCCTCGGAGCGTCCCGAGTTTCCAGTGGGGAAATGATCATGGCGTTAAAATTAATTTAAAGCACACAGGAACAGCTGGAATAAAGTGCATTTATTTTTCACAAACTGTAAAATCACACACCCCCACCCCAGACTCCCCGCGGACGGTTCTCCCAGCCTTTCCCAATTATTCTGCCTCTTGCTGGTCAAGATCCCCTTTCCTCGAGGTAGTCGGAGTCTGTCAATGGCAGCAGGACTGCCGCCCTGGGCGAGATCTTGACTTTCAAGGCGGCCCGGGAGGAACAGCGCCGCGTCGCAAGTTGCGCCTGCTCTTGGCTGCTTGGACTGATGGGTTGGCTTTCCTTAATGATGTGTTAGTTGCTTTGGCTGTTTTAATAACTTTGCCTCCACTTGCTCCTGGCCGGTCCCATTGGATGGAAACTAGCCAGTGTCTAATTAGGGTTTTCCTGGAGAACACATTGGACTGAAATGTGCAGCACTCAGCTCATTTGCGTTTGTATTCTTTTAAGCAATCTCTTTATTTTTATTTTTTTTAAAATCACAGCACAAAGGAAAATATACACATTTTAACGTCTCGAGCTCAAAAGCTGCGGAAAGCCGGATTTTAAAAGCGTATTTGGTTTTAATAAAGAAATCGGTTTCTCATTTGTCACATGTTACATGAATTTAGAGTCGATGGGGCGGGGGGGAAGCCCGCATTGTTCTGTCCTCAATTACAGTGAGCAATTGGGAATGTCTGGGCAATTTTCTCGGTCTCAGCAAGGCTGAGCGGGCTTTCGGATTACCTTGTAACAGCGCCATCTAGAGGACCTCCTCGGGCTAGGCGGCGTTTTAGGTTTGAGGGACGCGGTGATGGTTATTGAGATGATGAAACGAGGTGTTAGGGTCGTCTATTTTAATTTTGGGACTATGGTTGTCTGAGGCAGAAGTGATGATCCACTTTGGGAAAGGCCTTTAGGTCCTCTTGTTGCTTATTTCTCACATGTCGTGCCTTGATGGCGAGGAGAGAAATTAAAGAACCGAATTAAACAAGGAAGGGGGAAAAATTTGAAGGGGCTTTTTCCTGGCATCAGGTGAGTTGAAATGTCTCATTTGTTGTTGATGGACATTAGAAACATTTTCCCGCTGCCTTCAGTGGAATGGGACCGGATCTCGGCAATAAAAACAACCCAATCATTCCTCCTCCTGGATCGAGGCCTTTACAAACATAGAGAGACAAGCTTCCGCTTACAAACCACTTGTCTGAGTGCTAAGGTCCACTGAAGTCAGTTCCAGGACTGCTCAGGAGTAAATTGCTTGTGAATTTCTGCCAGTAATAAATGAAGGGATATCCAAACAGAGACAGGAAACATTAACCCGCTGCTGAATTTCTATAGCCTGCTTATTTCTCCAACACATAATTTTTACGATTAAAAAAATCATTAATAAAAAAAAATACCTTTTAAGAATATCTCGAACATTTGCCAGCTTTCAACAAATGGCTAAACTGAAGTTATTTGGCATAACTTCCGTTGGCAGAGAGAGGGTTTTCTTCTCTAGATAAAGGGCTACATCCAGTATTAGCCATAAACAGAATGCTGGAAGTGCTGAGATTGCAACTTAGCTTGTATTGAACAGCTTGTATTGTATTCTGCAAGGTCATTGCCCTATACTATATGAAGTTAAGTTGCCATGAGATTCTTTGTTTGCTGTCATATGGTGTTCTGAAATTCATTTCCAAACGGGGAGTGGGATATTATACGGCTTTCACTTGAAGAAAATCAGGACAACCCCTCCTCAAGCCTTGAACTCAATATTTCAGGATAAATCTTCGCGCTGATCCCCCCCATATCTCCTATACCGCGATTTCGTGGAGGACAGGTGACATTTAAACAATTCCTTTTCCAAGCCAATCTCTCAAAGAGAGTGAAAAGGTTCTCTTCTGCCCAGCAATGAACCTAACTAAAAAGTCAATCCTTTATTAGGCATAGCAAACCACACCTTATCAAACAAACAAATACGAATTCAGCATAACAAGGTTTGTCCCAGTCAGATCTTTAACTCCAGAGCAAATCAATTTGCATAAATAATACAACATAACACTACCACATCACCGATCAATTATGAACCACTAAATCTCTTTATAATGGCCCAGTCTTTCTACATGGACAGCACTCAGAAATTCAGCCACTATTAAAGTAATTTGATCATTCCTGTCCGAGAGCAGGTCCTGAACCGTTGGTGGCATAGAATTGAGCCTGTTAAGTTGTAAGGCCTCCAATAATTGTCTTCTGGCATAAATGCCAAAATCACAAGAAAAGAAAATATGCTCCAAAGTATCAGGTTCCTGTTTACTACATTTGCAGAGACGCTCTGCTCCTGGGAGAGCTAACTATCTTCCTCTTACTATCATGGAGGGAAACATATTAAATCTGGCTAACATCAACAGCCTGCACAATTCATGATTCTTCAGATTTGTCATGTATCCCTTTTGAAAATCTCTACACAAAGGACCTAACTATTAAAATTAAGAATCGTATAGGAAGCGACCAGCGAGTCCCTAGTAAGGCAATTTACTTAAGAAGCAAACCCCACTCCAATAAGTGGGATTTATTCTTGAGTAAAGATGGTTCGCAGGCGTGTCTGGCACTGAACTTGCCATCCCTTCAATGCGACCAGGCGGCAGTTCGGGATTATTTCTTAGTTCCATTCAAAGGAACCAGACTGGAATAGGCTCCAGTGTAAGCCTTCCATTTGTTTGGTTTGTGGATGGAACTGTCAAGGGGAAATATTTGTAATAGCAGGAGTGGCAGTATTTATATCAGCATTATTAACCTATGCCAGTGAGTAGGAGATACATTTGTTCCAGGGCACCACCCGGGAACCCGTTCTGAGCTCTTCGGCATTTGATGTCATCAGCGCTAGGAGTGCCAGCCCTCAAGAGATACAGCATAGGCAGCCAATTTGATAAATTGGCCAGCAGGGGGCGGGGTAATCTAGAATCCACAGTAAAGTAACACCTTTACTGGGATCGAATAAAACGCCACAAAATATTGAGCAAATTTCTGAGTCCTCCAGAACACTTCAGCTGCCTTGAAGTTAAACCCAAGGAGGGCGAGGTTGGAAGAAGAGGGGGGGGATATCTCGGAGTGGTCTAGCTGTTCCCCCAAAACTGCAGTTTTAGCACAATCCCAAAAGGGCGTTTTGCAGGCATCACTGAATTCACCTCTGAAGGTGCAAAGGAGATTGCAAAACGAGTCTCTGATCACTGGGATAAAACACAGAGAAAATGAAAACCCCTGTTCCACTTTCTGAGAACCTGAAATCCGGTCGTTACCAGGTTCTGTCAATGATGAGTGACGGCAAACCAGTCTCAACCGGATTCAGGGCGTCAGACTGTCAGGGCAGAGAAGGAGGAAGATTGCAGGAGTGTTTCTCCTCCATCACCATCATCACCAAAGCGGAAATCCTAGGCACGTTTGGGGGGCCCAGGTGATCCCCGTCCCGCATAATCAATCACATGATGTGGCGCGCACACACTATTTGAATGGCAATGTCCATCAACGGGGGGGGGGGCGAAGGGACCACGACCCCTAGGAGTTGGCTCCTATCGTTGGGGGAAAGCTCCATTGAATTAAGTGGGACTTGCTCCCAAGTAAACATGCACAGGCTCAGGCTGATTGTACCGCAGTTTCCCCCAAAAAAACAGGGAACCCGAATTTATTTACTTGGGGTGAGGTATAAAAGCTGTCTTGCGCAGTGGCGTAGCGTGGGTTGTCAGCACCCGGGACAAGGCAAGTAATTTGCGCCCCCTAACCCGTGGATTTGCGCACCCTAACCCTAATCCCCAGATGTTGCGCCCGGTGCGGCCGGCCCCCCCTGCACCCCCCACGCTACGCCACTGGTCTTGCGGAATTATTGCCTGCGTACTTTACTCGAAAGTCTGGGACATACACTCAGGTTCGTATGTGTAAGGGATTCATACAGACTGCCTCAAGTGGGAGGCAATGTAGACTTGTTGCACTTGAAAAAAACCACAATTTAAAAACAACAAAAGCAACGCACGACCACCTGCGATCAGCAGTGCCTGGAGAGAAGGGAGGAATAATAGAAGGATGTACATCAATGTTTCCATTGGGGGGGGGGGAACGTGTGTGGGTGTTTAAAATACCCGAGGGGAACATTTTTAATCTTCTCCTGAAAAGATAATGTGTGCCCACGCATGTCTAAAAGAAATACTGAGTGATTAAGAGAGTAATTTAGCAGCTTCTGTTTCTCTCCTGCGCAGAATTCCCGGGAACTGGGAGCTCTGCCGTGCAGGCCCCATTGAAGTGAATGGTGGCGCTCCTGAACCGTGATCATGCTTTATATAAATGTTACCCAAGAAAGCAAACCGCAGCTCCCCTAAAATTAACTAAGATAGCTGTAAATAAATGCCGCTGAAGACAAGGGCGCTATCAAATAACTGAGCTTTGGGAGGGGCTGTAAAACATCTTATTTGGCACAATCTTTGAGGTGCTTTTCCGACTGTGGGAAATCGCATGGTTTTGCTATATATCGTTTCCTTGAGGCAAAGCGGAATATTTAGAAATGAGGGTTTCCGTTTACACATAGTTGGTTCCTAACTGAGCCAAATTAGGCGCGACTCCATTCACCGAATTTACAATTGCGCTAATTGTTGTTATTTTTTTAAAAAAGTAAATAACAGCCGAGGGGGCCGATCCAGATCAGAATCTCGCGCCTGCTATTCTGCAATATTTTTCTTTTCTTTTCCCTTTGGGTATTTTTTTAAAAGCTACTTTTGAACTAACGTAACTCCCTTTTCCAGAGAATCAGTAGGAGTCTAGAAATAACCGCATAATGAATTCAGTCCTATATACCGAACTTGTTTATGATCTGATCCTTTCAGCCTATAACCTTCCAGTTTATTTCAAGGATGTTCCAGGGATGGAAAAGAATCAAACCTCTGCATTGCTGAAACGGCTGAGATGTTAGGAGTCCTGCCTCGTTTGCTTCCCTGCGGTTGGACAAAGTGAAGTTAGAACCCATTCGGCGTCAGAGGGACAATAAGAGTCTTTTTCTGGGAACATAAATCCTATCGGGACATCGGTTTATTCCGTTTTTTTAATCGCAGGAAAGTGTAAAATATCATTGACTGAAAATACGTAAGAGCTGTGCCAGCGAAAATGGGGCCAAGTTTTGTTATTTCTAGATGTGAATATGGAATAATCCTTTTACTAACCTCAATGACGAAGAGTTCAGTGTAACTGGAAAGCCTGCATTCCCCAGGTTGTAAGGCAACGGTACTATTTTCTCTAGGCTGTGACTAACTCGAAGTCATATTATACTGACAAAAAAATCATGGATTTCAAAGGTATGAGTAGAACTCCGGGCAAAGCAGTAGCTGCCATTTAGTTGAGATCAGTGACCAAAGGAGAGCAGCAGTGTTAGTCTCTTGAAGCAAAAACAGCCAAGAGTCTTCTGGCACCTTAAAGACTAACACTTTTATCATGACATAAACTTTTGCTCAGTCGAGTCCTCGGTAAGAGCTGTGACAGTGGAATGGACTCCCTCGGATTGTGGTGGGTTCTCCTTCACCGAAGGCTTTTAAACAAGGTTGAATGGTCGTCTGTCGTCAATAATTATTTGGGTGTGACTCCTGCATTGCAAGGGTTGGTCTACATGACTCTTGAGGTTCCTTCCAACCCTACAATTCTATTATTGAGTGGAATGTGCTTCTTGTTGAAAGTGTTGGGATGCAATCCAGCTTGCACTGTGGGGTGATATTCCTGCATGGGAAGAGTAGATAAAGAGGAACCTTCAACCTTCCTAGACTGTCATTCCTGTGGTGACCTGCTCATCTTCCTTCAGTTTAATACTCTCAGGGTTGCTGCCCTCATTTCCTACTTTCTTCTTCATCTTTACCTTGAGAGAGGAGACATCTTTGTGTGTGTTTCCTGCTGAGGTAGGTGAATGAGCAAGAATGAATTTTTCCTGCCACTGAGTAGCTATGACTACTCACAGGTGCCTGGGAATGGGTGTCAGAGGAACAGGATCAGAGGGAAACTTCCAGTTGATATTAAGCCTCAGCACAAGACATTGGTCCAGCATCATAGAAAACATTAGGAGCTGTAGATTTGTTGAGGAACTTGGTCCATGTACAGAACAACGATCAGCAGCTTTCCTTGTTTGGGAATCAAGAGAAGACAGTCGTTCAGGTCTGAAGCTCGTCTAAAATGTGTAGTGTAGATCCTTTATTTATTTGTTTATTTGTTTACTTACTTACTTACTACTGATATTATTATGCTATTAATTAATCATTACAATTCTATCTCATTTTTTCTCCAAGAAGCTCAAAGTGGTTCCTCCCCTCCCCATTTTATGTTCACAATAACCCAGTGAAGTAGGTAAGGCTGAGAGACTGTGACTGACCAAAGGTCACCCAATGAGCTTCATGGATGAATGGAGATGTAAGACTTCCCAGGTCCTAGTCCAACAGTCTAACCACAGCACCTTAGTAGCTGTAGACCCAAAGTGGGGAGCCTGTGGTCCTCACATGTTGTTAGACTCCAGGTTGGCTATGCTGACTGAGAGCTGATGGAAATTGGACTCCAGCAACATTGGAAGACCCACAGGTTCTCCACCCCTGTTTTAGAAATCACTCAGTGGCTAGGTCCTAGAGCTGATGTTTCTTCAGCAGAACCTCACTAGATGAAGAAACAGCACACTTCTGAGCATCTATCTTTCCTCAAAATTGAAGCCACTGCAGCCTGTTGGTGTTTCTTGTTTAGGAACTCTGAGCTGGGCTAAATCATCTCCAAGGTTGGATACATTCCATCAGGATATGATTACCACCCTAACCAAGAGGAATGTCTGTTTATTATTTGTCTATTGGAATGTACATTTCCTTCCTCCTCCTCCTCCTCCTCCTCCTCCTCCTCCTCCTTCTTTCCATTCTCCAAACCAGGCTTCCCCAAACCTGGCCCTCCAGATGTTTTGGGGCTACAATTCCCATCATCCCTGACCACTGGGTCCTGCTAGCTAGGGATCATGGGAGTTGTAGGCCAAAAACATCTGGAGGGCAGAGGTTGAGGAAGCCTGCTCCAAACAAATGTATTTGTCTGCTTCTCTGTGTGTCCCTAAAGATACCTGGCAGTTCAGTGAGATGACTGATGGGTTGTCACCTAATAATACCCTAACCCATGTTTGAAAAGAGCAGAGAGACAGAGTGAAGCTTGTTCTCAGTCCAAGGGAGCAAATAGCTTAGTCACACCAGGTAGTTGGGAGCCTAACTGCTTACACCATCTAGCATCTGAAGGGAAGAAGGAAGGAAAGAGCATAATAGTCACGCTAAAAGGAGTCACAAACACTCTGTTTACTCATTTTACTTTTGTGCTCTAAAAAATTCTATACAGAATTTTCAGAGGTAACTATCCATTCATCAGGTTAAGGGCAAAGATTGCTTCCTTTTCAGACCCTCTTACAAGTCCAGGGGGGCCAGGGAGGCTTCCACCTTTTCAGGCCTCTAAGCCGTAATAAAAATTAAAAAATGGTGACACCCAAACAGAAAATAAGGTGCCAAAAGGAGAGTGACTTGTTCATTTCCATAATCAGCTGATCTGAGAGCACACATTCCTCACTGTCTACTCTTGTAACAGCAGAACTGATATTTTAAAATTAAAATTATGAACATTTAAAAACTCTTCACTATGGCCAAGTTTTTAGCAATTAACCAAAAAACAAAGTCTTTTACCAAATCACATCTCTTATTTGCTTAAATGTGCAAGTCTTAAGCTGTGCGTGTATGTCACACACTGTGGTTCGATGTACAGTACATAAAGACAAGTTGCAAAAATTATCAAATGCCCCAAAATTGAATATTTGGCCCAGGCGCAAGGGCCCTCCTGTCCCCCCCCAATCTATTGGCCATTCTACGCTTCCAACAACACAATGATCTTTATCCTTGGGTCCTCAAAGTATTATTGAAGAACAGCTTCCATCATCACCAACCAGTTTAGCCAACCAACTCTGGTCCAACATTTGGGGAACAGGAACAGAAACAGGAATCTGGAAAGAGAAAGTCTCGCTTTCTGTATTCTGGATGCCATCCACACCACAAACATCTCAAAAAGTTTGAAATAAAGCTAATAATATTGCTAATATCCGCTACAAATAGTTTATAGACAGGACTTCCTATTAGCAGCTGCTGTCCCACTCACTGTTTTGTCACATCATTTGGGCAACCAGGGATCAAAGTTGGGGGAAGGAGTGGAAGAGAGAAGAGCAATCTCTGCAACACACATTTTCTGTTTGTGGAAGAAGCCTGCCTTGCTCCCACAGTTTCCTCCCCCTCAGTGTGAAAGTCTTGATTGGCAGAAGGTCACACTAACACCTTTCCTCCAGTTCAATATGATAATATGCCCTGGACTGTGGTTTCTAAAGAAACCTTCCTTTGTGCAGACCTAACTCAACTTCCGCATTAAGAAAAGTTGGAATCTGATACAGGAAAATGATATGCAAATTCAACTTCCCTTCCTTCCTTCACCCCCCCCCCCACTGCTTATTTGCCTAAGTTAAACTTTTCCCAAGCATGGGAACAACAAGGACCACAGCCTGGGTTCTTTTTCAGCATACAGTGCTTGCGTCCTCAATCCAAAGGCCTATTCTAAAGATTTGGGCTGTAGAAGTAGTTTTAAAGCATTTATGACACTGGTTTTCTTGATTTGCATACACCCCATAAGAACAACGCCAATGCTATCAAAACAGATGGGACAATAACCTCCTCCTTAAAAAACAAAAACAAAGGGAATTAAGCCTTTGCCATGAATACCTAATCATACCCCCCATTGTTTGTAACAATTAAGTGTGGAGAATCATTAATCTAACCAGAGAGATACAGGAACGCCTAATGAATCACGTCGTGCGGTGGCTTGTCCAAGACCACCTAGCGAGTTCAGATTCGAACCTAGAACTTTCGGAATCCCTGTTTACACTTTTAGGTACAGTTCTCAGAGGGGTAAACTGTGCCTCAACATTTCCACTTCAAACAAACGACGTAATTTCTATTTGGAGGATTTAATGCTTCTCCATACAAAAGGACTCTGCTCATTTAATGTCAGGAAGAAGGGTGTTTTTTCCCCTGGAGGAGCATTCCGTCACACAAAGCCCACCCACAGTCTGCAGTGTGGTACAGTCCTAACACAGGTTTACCACTTCACTGAGAATTAGGCTTAAGTCACAATGCTGTTTCATTTCGGCTATACTCTTAATCAAAATATGCGCCCTTATTCCTTAGCCAGACGTTTCACAGCCTGTGTGGAAGCACAGTTTGAGCTAGGTTTTTTTGCAATGGCTCTGGAGACCTGGCAATCAAAACAGATTCTGAGCCTGCCCCCGATTAAGTCCTGCAGAAGCGAGGAGAGACCTGGTAGAGGTTGGGCTGCCATTTTAAGCATTTCTGACCCTCCCTAACGTCTAGAGATCCGCAGGTTTATATATGTATCTGTATATATATTGTGACAAAAGTCATTCATCAGGTTTCAGGGTTCTGGCCTAGCTACCAAAGTTCAAGCTGCGGTTCACTGCACATCCGCAAATCTCAGCAAGCCTCAAGTTCAATCCCAAAAGCTGGAGCTTGATGGATGAGTCATTCATCTTTCTTATGAACGGTTTGTTGTGGGGAGGGAGGGGACCCTGGCTTTGCGGTGCCCCGGCTGAGAGATGGAGCGTAAATCGAACTGCCGAATAATTGGCCGACGGGAGACGCGGTGTCACGGCCTCTCTGTCCAATGGAAGAACCTGATTTGGTGGAAGATGGCCTGAGGACATACAAAGCATCTTTCATCGGATGACAAAGGCCTCCTGACTGGATCAAGGTGAATAGGGAGAGTAACCTTTTCAAACAGTCTAAAGAAAACCCATCTGGTTTTGCCCTGTTCTTTGTTTTAGTTAAAAAAAACAGCAGCACCTGAAGCCTAATTGAGATTGCAAACGAATAGAGCTCTCTCTGGTTAAAGTTTCGGTATAGCGACACGATTAAAGTTGCTTTCATGGAAATAGGCCACTTGTGACTCGCAGGGAGAAATACACTGATACGGAGACCCACCTTTAACATTCTCTCGCAGACCCAGAACTTTTCAATTGTTTCTGTATGCATAGTCAGCTGCCATCAAGCTACCGTCATCTAGTGCTCGTATGTGAACGTGTGAAGCTGCCGGCCATAGGAGTCGACACCTAGGGGCCGAGGTCCCGACTCCCTTCGACACCCCTCCCTGAAATATTTGAGGGCTCCAGGCTCCCCAAAGTTGATGGGCATTGCCATTCAAATGGTATCGGTGCAAATGGTGTATTGTGATCAATTATAGGGGGACAGGGCTTATATGCTCCCCTCCCAATATTATATTTAAGTTGGGACCCCTGCTGCCAACGTGAAGCCCACACAGTCTCTCTAAAATAGTTACAGATAGGTAGCCGTGTTGGTCTGCCATAGTCAAAATAAAAAAATTCCTTCCAGTAGCACCTTAAAGACCAACTAAGTTAGTTCTTGGTATGAGCTTTCGTGTGCATGCACACTTCTTCAGATACACACTGTATCTGAAGAAGTGTGCATGCACACGAAAGCTCATCTCTAAAATAGGGCAGCACAAAAATTCTCATGTTGACCCTTTTCCCAGAGGGGCAACCGCATCAGTCCAGAGTTTTGCGGCACCTTAGACTTAGGGTGCCTTGACCTACCACTTTGTGATTCAAAGGTCCTTAAAATGACAAAAGAACATATTAGTATTATGTGTTTATTGCATTTATATCCCACCGTTCTCTCCAGGGAGCTCAAGGTGACGTGCAAGGTTCTTCCTCCTCCTGAATTAATCCCCGCAACAACCGCCCGAGGTAGGTCACGGCTGAGAGGCGGTAGCTGGCCTAATGTCACCCACGGTGCTTCATGGCCGAGTGGGGATTTGAACCCTGGTCTCCCAGGTCTTAGCCCGACACTCTAACCACTGCACCACGCCGGCACTCGCATAATAATACAGAAAAAAATACAGAAGATATATGCAATAAGAATACAACAACTCAATCAGAACCTTTTTTATTTTTCTCTCGGAAGGTTACCTCTTGCTTAGCTAGTTACAATGCCTAGTGACAATTATGACATCTCACATCTTGCGGGAAATGCTTATCTTTTTGGCCTGAAACGTTCTGCGCGTAACTCTTAAAAAAAGCAAACACCCCCCAAACCATCAAACAAAAACCAATGAATTGCATCTCCCCTTTTCCTCCTTTTGTGCGGAGCTCCAGTTACAGTCCTGAAGATGTTTTAAACCTGAAACTTGCGCGTCGGTTCACGCTTCGCTAGGCTCGGGCATTTGATCTGGGCGAAATGGTTTGAATTTGCAGCCTTCCCCCCTCCCCAACCTACATCCCTTAAGGATTTTTTAAAAACAAAACAAAACGAGGGGAGAGAGAAGAAAAGAAACCCATATTTGTCTTTCACTGGGGATCTTTTCCGCTCAAGGACAAACGCATCATGCAATGGGATGATGACACCGCTTTGGGATCCGAACAGTGTGAACCCTAAAAACACGCATCGAAGCTCTGCGACAGCCACTTTGCAGTTCTTGCTTCCTCGGGAGCGGGGCGCGCAGAGGCCATTAATCTTCATTTCTCCCCTTCTGAACTGTGGACGAAGCTCGGCCGGTTGAGCCTCTCTCGGTTGCTGGGCTGCGTCCGAGCAGGCGGAGGGCCGCTTGTCTGTCTCTCCGAGGTCCTTCTGGGGTCCCAGAACTCGGGCAGCTTTTCTAGTCCAATGTGGATCACAGCTGCAAGGGAGAAACCCTGATTTCACATGGGGCAACAAAGGGGGACAGAGGGGAACGTGGATCCCACACTCCCCAAGCAATCACTCGCCTCCCACTGCTGGATCTTTCCAAGTAGCGCTTTTAATGTGCTTCTCCTCACCCAGAAATTATTATTTGTTGTTGTTTAGTCATTTAGTCGTGTCCGACTCTTCGTGACCCCATGGACCAGAGCACGCCAGGCACTCCTGTCTTCCACTGCTCCCCGCAGTTTGAATCAGACTCGTGTTTGTAGCTTCGAGAACACTGTCCAACCATCTCGTCCTCTGTCGTCCCCTTCTTCTTGTGCCCTCGATCTTTCCCAACACCAGGGTCTTTTCCAGGGAGTCTTCTCTTCTCATGAGGTGGCCAAAGTATTGGAGCCTCAGCTTCACGATTTCATTTCATCCAGAAATGCTATCCACAGGGGGGCCGGCCGCAACATCTGGGGGTTAGGGTTAGGGGGCGCAAATCCACGGGTTAGGGGGCGCAAATTACTTGCCTTGCCCCGGGTGCTGACAACCCACGCTACGCCACTGTATCCGCCTAATCTGTTCCTTCCTCTATCTTTATAATCAGATGATAGCTATCCTTTTTGCAAAATGAAGCTGAGAGAGAGAAAGGAAGGAAGGTCCGGCGCCGTGGTTAGAGTGTCAGACTAGGACCCGGGAGGCCAGAGTTCAAAGTGATCTTCAGGCCGGTCACTGCCTCCTCGCCTCGCCTACCTCACAAGGTTGTTGTAGGGATTAAATGAGGAGGGGGAGAACCGTGTGCGCCACCTTCAGCCCCTCGGAGACGGCGGAGGGATATAAATACATTCAATAGCTAGAAGGAAGGAAAGAAGGAGGGAAAGGAGAAGAAAGAAAACAGAACCAGAGTTCATACCGGATGGGGAAATTTATGTCTCCATCCTGCATTCTCTCCATACAAAGAGAAGGCGCCAAAGATGAAATATAACGTGGAGCTGGTGCGGTGGTGGGGGTTAAAGGGAGAAGGAAACTTTTAAGATGGGGGGGGGGAGGCATCTTAAAACATCCCCCTCCCTATACCCGAAAGTTGTTATGGTGAGCTCCAAATCCCGGTGGAAAGATCAAAGAGCAGGGAATGACTGACACTTCGCCCGGGGCTCAGAACTCGCGTTCAACCCGCGCCTGGCCCGCGCCGGCCTCGCTGCTGCTGAATAGGGGCTTATTCTGTGCCCCTGTTCTGTGGGGCCCTCCATTCAAGGTGCGTTTCCATAAACCTGACTTCAGGAGGAACTGCCTTGAAGTGGTCACCCTAAACAAGAAAGCGCTGCTACGATGAACGGGACGCATTTCCAGGTAAAATGTATTTAGGGTCGTGTGTGTGCGTGTGCGCGCGCGCGCGCTCGCTTACCTGCCTGCCTGCCTGCCTGCCTTACTTCCCTTTAGATCCGTTGGGTGATTCTTGCAGGTACACAAACGCCAACCCTCGGGTTGGAGGGGTGAGGGGAGGCGCAAGTTAGTCGGTTGCAATGGGCTGAAGCTCAGCTCACTGGGCTGCCTTGGGATCGTGGCCAAAGAAGTCTGCAGAACAGGACACAGGACCATCCCTGGCTTGTGTAGAGCGGACGCTCCCGCGGTGGAATCGTTCCGAGGAGAAACTGGATCCCAGTTTGGAGGGAAAGTGTGTCCCTCTTTCTGTTAGAGCTGCCCCAGAGTAGCTGCCCTGGTAGCCCGAGAATTCCAGGTGCATTTCAAAAAGGAACAGCATTAGGAAACCGTAGGAATCAATGCATGTTGTTTACCACTGACTTCAAAGGGATGTCTATTTCTGCGGCTCATAAAACAGGGCGCAGTTTCATGCTGAATAAACTCACATCCATTGGGATGGAACAGGCTCGTGCGCCCTTCCCCGAAGCAGTATAAGCAACTGCAACCTAGAAATGTGCATTTATTTTATTATTTCATTTTACAGAGTTTACTTGCTAGTAAAAATGGTTATGCACAAACCCGTTGTTGTTGTTGTTTTGAGAGTACATTTTAATCTAGCTTGTCTCGCGATTAACGTCAGATGCTTTAATTCGGGTCCCTTTGGGATCGTTTCATGAGATTTTGGAGCTGCCGATGTTGACTGAACGTTGCTTTGGCATAGGGATAAGTTATTGATTGCCGTCATGGTCGGCTTCCAGAGACAAAAAGGGTAGAAGTGCTGAGAGGAAACGGAAAGGCTGCTTTTATTTTATTTTCGTAATGGGATTGAGACTCACCTTCAGGAAAGAGCTGCGTGAAATACGAATTGACTGAGATAAATACAGAGTAAAAAAAACCCTCGATTTTATTTTAACGTGATTACTCAGAAGTACCTTCCATTGAGTTCATTATGTCTTACATCCAGCCGTGGTTATAGGGTTGCAGCCTAACTACACAAATCCTATACATCTCCTAGGTAAGTGTGTCTAGTGTTAGATTGTGCTGTTACAGAGCAATCGCGTGCATGTCTACTCAGATGTAAGTTGCGCTATGTTCAGTGATGCTTACTCCGAGGTAAGTGTAAATAGAATTGCACCACTGATCACTTTATTCCTTTTCCTCTGCTGTGGTTATTGATCTAAAATGTGCTATTTATTTTGCTGTATAATCGAATGAAATATATATTTTTTAAAAATGATGACGGAATCCATTTTCCACTCTCAATTGGGAAAGCAAGGTTTTCACGCTAGTTCATTAACAAACTAGGGAGAATCATTTTACTACATGATTTAAGAAACCTACCTCAAGAGACTTTTTTTTTTTTAATAAAAATTTTATTGGTTTTACAAGAGTTTTTATAACAAACAAACATAAAAGAAAAACAGACAAACAAACAAATATAATTTCAAAATGTCCTTTCATAAACTTCTTTCCTCGGACTTCCCCATACCTCCCCTTTCTGCATCCTCATGTCCAAATTTTATAGCAACTTATAAATGTTTTTTCCGATCCTAATTCATCATAGTCCTTTCTTAATCTAATCTTATATTACTGCAACCCTTTCTCTCTGTAGAATCTCGACATTCTAAACTTCATCAAGTTTATAATAGTTCTTAAGATAAATCTTAAATTTCTTCCAGTCTTCTTCCGCAGTCTCCTTTCCCTGGTCACGAATTCTGCTCGTCATTTCCGCCAATGTCATATAGTCAATCACTTTCATCTGCCATTCTTCCAAGGTGGGTAAATCTTGTGTCTTCCAATACTTTGCGATCAGTATTCTTGCTGCTGTTGTTGCATACATGAAAAAAGTTCTATCCTTTTTTGGCACCAGTTGGCCGACAATGCCCAAGAGAAAGGCCTCTGGTTTCTTAAGAAAGGTATATTTAAATACCTTTTTCATTTCATTATATATCATCTCCCAGAAAACCTTAATCTTCGGGCATGTCCACCAAAGATGATAAAAAGTACCTTCAGTTTCCTTACATTTCCAACATTTGTTATCAGGCAAATGGTAAATTTTTGCTAGCTTAACTGGAGTCATGTACCACCTATAAACCATTTTCATCACATTTTCCTTTAAAGCACTACATGCCGTAAATTTAATACCAGTGTTCCACAACCTTTCCCAGTCAGCAGACATAATATTATGACCAATGTCCTGTGCCCACTTAATCATAACTGATTTAACTGTTTCGTCTTGTGTCTTCCATTTCAACAGCAAGTTATACATTCTTGACAAATTCTTAGTATTGGGTTCTAACAATTCTGTCTCAAGTTTTGATTTTTCCACCTGGAAGCCAATTTTCCTGTCTTGTTTAAAAACCTCCATTATTTGATAATAGTGGAGCCAGTCTTGTACTTTGGGTTTTAATTTTTCATGGCTCTTTAATTTCAGTTTCTCTCCATCCTGTTCTAAGATCTCACAATACTTTGGCCATCCGACCTCCATATTAACTTTCTTGTGGGCCTTAGCCTCTAAGGGTGACAACCATCTAGGGGTTTTGTTTTCCAACAGATCTTTATATCTCATCCAAACATTAAACAACGCTTTCCTTACAATATGATTTTTAAAGGCACTATGCACTTTGATTTTGTCATACCATAGATATGCATGCCAGCCAAATGCATTATTGAAACCTTCTAAGTCCAAGATATCTGTATTCTCGAGGAGCATCCACTCTTTCAGCCAGCAGAATGCTGCTGCTTCATAGTACAATTTTAAGTCCGGCAGGGCAAATCCCCCTCTTTCTTTTACATCTGTTAAAATTTTATATTTTATTCTGGGCTTTTTGCCCTGCCAGACAAATTTCGCAATGTCTTTCTGCCACCTCTTGAAACAGTCCATCTTGTCAATAATCTGCAAAGTTTGAAATAAAAATAACATTCTAGGCAGTACATTCATCTTAATCACTGCAATTCGGCCTAACATTGACAATCTCAAATTTGACCATATTTCTAAATCTTTTTTAATTTCTGACCAACATTTTTCATAATTGTCCTTATACAGATTCAAGTTTTTAGATGTTAAATTAACCCCTAGATATTTCACCTTCTTAACCACCGTCAGACCTGTCTCTTCTTGAAACTTATTCTTTTCCATATCTGTTAGGTTTTTCCCTAAGACTTTTGTTTTTTGTTTATTCAATTTAAATCCAGCTACCTGTCCAAATTGTTGGATTATTTCCAACACTCTTTTTGTACTAGTGTTTGGCTCCTGCAAGGTCAAAACAAGGTCATCTGCGAACGCTCTTAACTTATCTCAAGAGACTTTTGAACCATGACCGCTGGCGTGAATACCTATTTGGATCTGGAAGAAGGCAGACAGAAGATGACTGGACAGGAATAAAAATAATAATACTAGTACTAATAATTGCACTATTATTAACCAGAAACCAATGCACGTACGGCAAAAGAGAATTGTGATAACAGAGCAGCCTTTTCAGCGATCTGACTTTTTATTTTTTAAGAAAAGTAATATTTTTCTCCATTCTCCTCTGCAACGGACTTCTGGGTAGAAATCATAAGCGTGGGTGGCCTTAAAAAAAAAACCCCATCGTGGGGACAGGAAAAAACACAGACACACCAAAGTTTCACAGCGGAATCCCATGCATGTGTACTCAGAAGTAAGCCCCACTGAAGTCAAGGGAGTTTATTTCTGTGCAGACATGTATAGGCTTGCACTTGGAGTAATGTAATCCTATATTTACCAGAGAGTAAGCCTCGTTGAACTTACTTCTGAGTAGACATGCATAGGATTGCAGTGTAACTGGTGCGCTCAGTCCGGCTAATGAATGGCTCGTCTACCCTGGCATCCAGCGGGCAATCGGTAGCAGCCAATGAGAAGCCCGCAAGCATGTCTCGAGTTCTGCACCCACCCATCCGCTTGTGATTTCCAGCAACTTGTATACAGAGGCATAATGGTAATCCCATTCTGCAGAGCAGCTCTTAGGATGGGCAGGCGTGAGTGTGCGCATGCGCGAGTTCTTTTCTTTGGTTCTCATCTTGTTCCCTGGATGACTACGGGCCGGTCCACACCTTAGCTTATTGTGCATTGTGAACCCATTGTACCTCCTCAAATTCCCCTTGGCCACGAGGCCTTCTCCAACTAGGCTGATTCAAGTCCATAGCTGTCAACTTTTCCCTTTTCTTGCGAGGAATCCTATTCGGAATAATGGAATTTCCCTTTAAAAAAAGGGAAACGTTGACAGCTATGTTCAAGTAAAGGCTGCACTGTTCCTGCCTAGGATAAACTCACGCGAGGACAGGGCAATTAGGGCAAGATCCGGCCAAGCAGAAGTCTTTTTATCTGGGAGCAAGTCCCACACAACTCACTAGGGCTGTGGGTGATGATGGGACTGCATTGCATATTCAATCCTATTTCGGGTTTCAGGATTTAATATGCTTGTCTTTGGCTGGATCATGTCCAATGCTTTCTTGGACAGTTGCTTGCGAGCAATATGAGCCGGGCACAACGGGGATTTAAACAGAAAGGCTCTGAGATGGGAAGCTTGGAGGCCATTCACCTTCTTTTCAAAAAGTAAGCCCTGAACGATTTTAAAGGGACGTTTTCGTGGGAGTGTTTGTCTCTTTATAGCCGGGGAAAGGACTCCGTGTCCCTCTAGAGCAGGGTTTCCCAAACATGGGTCTCCAGTTCTTTTTTGATTACATCTCCCATCATTCATGAGTCAGGGATGATGGGAGATGTAGTCCAAAAAGAACTGGAGACCCCAGTTTGGGAAACCCTGCTCTTGAGGTTGCTGAACTCCAACCCCCACCAACCCCAGCCAGGTTGGGCTCAGGGATGATGGGCACTGTAGTCCCAGCACCCCTGGAGAGCCACAGGTTTCCTAGCTCTGCTTTAAAGAAGGCTGGATGGCGTCTTCCCATCGGGTTGTGATTTAAGAATTGCGGAGACTTAATGGTTTGCTTTGCTTGCGCGAAGAAAGAAAACCCGCCCCTCTGGAAAGGCATTATTGCCACTCTATGGCGCATAGGACTAGCTCTCTTAACTTCAAACGTGCAAAGTAAAGCAAACATCTCAGCCAAACTGAAGGCTCTCCACTCAGTCAGCATGGATATGAGATTTTAAACGAGCCCGTTCCCTCGGCTCTAATTAGCAACCACAGCAGGACATTGGACAGCAGTTCATCGCATCTTTTGATGCCAAAACGGACTTCCTTCCAAGCGTTAGAGTTTGAGGCCGTCGCCTTCACGCCTTGCTCGTGATGCTGTCAAAAGGAGCTGTCTGTCCGCCGTCGGAAGCAGAGCACTCGGTAACTTAGACGGGTCTTAACTCTTAACGACCCTAGGAGCAAGCGAGCTAACTCTTGCCTTTGTTTAAATATGGAGGAGCCCCCCCCGGTTTTTTCTTTTAAAACGAAAGCATCTCTTCTCTTCTGGATGCTATACCCTTTTTAAACTGGGGGGCGGGGGGGGGGCGGCGGGAGGGGAGGCGATACCACAAAACCTGCTTTTGAATTTCCTACTTTCTTCCTCTTGCTAAATAAAAGATCAACGGGCTGCGGCGCCCTCTTGCGGTCGCATAGCTGTCATAACACCCCGCTTTTCATGGAAACCAAGTGCTGCCGGCTGTAAGGAGCAGCTGGATCTTTCCATCCTGAGAATGGTGAAGGGCGATCGTAGCAGAGGCTGGCGATGCAGCTCCGAGGAGCTGAACCTCAGAGGGGACACACATTTACGTACCTAATCATCTCCCACCTTCTCCCTTCTCTCTACTCTGGAGCACGCGAATTGATAATAGAAATATGAGTGACCAGCTTCTGCCAGTGGCCATTTCTGGCAGTAATCTCAGAGGGAAGGACTTGTAAGAGTGCGTGTTTTCTGGGTGGGAACGTCACAAATTTCCTTTTACAGGTGAAACTCGGAAAATTAGAATATCGTGGAAAAGTTCGTTTATTTCAGTAATTCAACTTAAAAGGTGAAACTAATATATGAGATAGATTCATGACATGCAAAGCGAGATATGTCAAGCCTTTATTTGTTATAATTGTGATAGAATCATAGAATCATAGAATCATAGAGTTGGAAGAGACCACAAGGGCCATCGAGTCCAACCCCCTGCCAAGCAGGAAACACCATCAGAGCACTCCTGACATATGGTTGTCAAGCCTCTGCTTAAAGACCTCCAAAGTAGGAGACTCCACCACACTCCTTGGCAGCAAATTCCACTGTCGAACAGCTCTTACTGTCAGGAAGTTCTTCCTAATGTTTAGGTGGAATCTTCTTTCTTGTAGTTTGGATCCATTGCTCCGTGTCCGCTTCTCCGGAGCAGCAGAAAACAACCTTTCTCCCTCCTCTATGTGACACCCTTTTATATATTTGAACATGGCTATCATATCACCCCTTAACCTCCTCTTCTCCAGGCTAAACATGCCCAGCTCCCTTAGCTGTTCCTCATAAGGCATCGTTTCCAGGCCTTTGACCATTTTGGTTGCCCTCCTCTGGACACGTTCCAGTTTGTCAGTGTCCTTCTTGAACTGTGGTGCCCAGAACTGGACACAGTACTCCAGGTGAGGTCTGACCAGAGCAGAATACAGTGGCACTATTACTTCCCTTGATCTAGATGCTATACTCCTATTGATGCAGCCCAGAATTGCATTGGCTTTTTTGGCTGCCGCGTCACACTGTTGGCTCATGTCAAGTTTGTGGTCAACCAAGACTCCTAGATCCTTTTCACATGTACTGCTCTCAAGCCAGGTGTCACCCATCTTGTATTTGTGCCTCTCATTTTTTTTTGCCTAAGTGCAATACTTTACATTTCTCCCTGTTAAAATTCATCTTGTTTGTTTTGGCCCAGTTCTCTAATCTGTCAAGGTCGTTTTGAAGTGTGATCCTGTCCTCTGGGGTGATGATCGTGGCTTACAGCTGATGAAAACCCCAAATTAACAATCTCAGAAAATGAAATCAGCAAAACAAGGATTGCAAATAGAGCAATATTGGACCTCTGAGAAGTAGAAGCATGCATATGTACTCAGTACTTGGTTTGGGCCCCTTTTGCATCAATTACTGCCTCAATGCAGCGTGGCATGGATGCTATCAGCCTGTGGCACTGCTGAGGTGTTATGGAAGACCAGGATGCTTCAATTGTAGCCTTCAGCTCTTCTGCATTGCTTGGTCTCGTGTCTCTCATCTTTCTCTTGGCAATGCCCCATAGATTCTCTATGGGGTTCAGGTCAGGCGACTTTGCTGGCCAATCAAGCACAGTAATCCCATGGGCATTGATCCAGGTTTTGGTACTTTTGGCAGTGTGGGCAGGTGCCAAAGTCCTGCTGGAAAATGAAGTCAGCATCCCCATGAAGCTCGTCTGCGAAAGGAAGCATGAAGTGCTCCAAAATCTCCTGGTAGATGACTGTGTTGACCCTGGACTTAATGAAGCACAGTGGACCAACACCAGCTGATGACATGGCTCCCCAAATCTCTTTTCTGATGATAGTAACTTTTGCATCTCATTTGGAAACCAAGGACCCAGAGTCTGGAGGAAGAATGGGGAGGGACACAATGCCAGATGCTTGAAGTCCAGTGTGAAGTTTCCAAAGTCTATGTTGATTTGGGGAGCCATGTCATCAGCTGGTGTTGGTCCACCGTACCTGCCTTCTAGCTGCATGGCTGCTTCGTCTTCTTCCTTAGTCTCAGGGTTGCCCTCGCATTCTCAGGCATGGTGAGGAAAGGTGCATGAAGGCTCAGTGGCGTAGCATGGGGGGTGCAGGGGGGCCCGGCCGCACCGGGCGCAACATCTGGGGATTAGGGTTAGGGGGCGCAAATCCACGGGTTAGGGGGCGCAAATTACTTGCCTTGCCCTGGGTGCTGACAACCCACGCTACGCCACTGTGAAGGCTCATCCATCAGCTCAGCTACCGGGATCTGGGATGAACTCCTGACCAGTGTGGCTTTTAGAGTGATCGAAATGCCACGTGGACTGACAAATCCTCAGAAGCGTGACAGAATGAAACATGTGACAAAGTCACGTTGGACATCAACACCTGGAACATGTGCTTTTTTTCCTGCAACATGTGCCATGTTGCCCCGGTACATCCTGCTGCACACATGCAGCTTAACAAAACAGAGTTCTAGTCAACCACAGATGAATTTTTACATCAGGTGTAACTGAAACATACAAGGACACTCTTACAAGAAAACGTTCCACGCTTCGGGTGATGAACACAGATGTTCATACATTTCAAGAAAATGGGTTCTAGTCAACGATCATTCTACCCAGAGTAGACCTGTTGAAATGGATAGGCATGACTAACTTAAGTCCATTAATTTCAATGGGTATACCACATTCAGTGGGTATAACTCGCGTTTCTTTCTCTTCCGTTCCAAGCTCTAGAATGAGAAATTAAGCCTTTGACCCTGCTCTGTCGGAAATCAAGCCTATATCGGGAGAAACTGGCAACTCTCCCAGGCACCCGGCTTGGTCTCCTGTTGACCTCCCTGGCTGCATTCCCCAGCAAGATCTAGGCTAGGTCACGATAGGCGATTCTTCCCAAACGTGGGATGAACACTCCCTCCTGCTCCCCCGGCAGGGAAAAGGAGATAGAAACGTATTTACATGCTTTTATTTCTGTCTTTGCAGCATTACAGAAAACATGACTGCTTTCTTCAAACTCCAGCAGTCAAGTGACAAAGACTTCCTGTACTTCCTGTACAAGAGCAAGAGGAAGAGCTCATATTACACTCTGAGCTAATTCCGGTGCATTGCCCTGTGAATTGACTGTCCCTCTGTTTCCCACGGAACAGTCCCAACATTCCATCATGTGATGTTTTCAAGCTAGCAGTTTGCAGCTGCATTGCATCCATATCGTAACAGTCATCACAGCAAGGAAGCAACACATCTTCAGAGAAAACCTGAGTGCTGACTTGACTTGAAATAATTAAACCTAATGGGAACTACTCCATTGATGGAATATCTCAGGTAAGCAAGAACTAATTCCATTGCATATTAAACTGTTACATAATAAAGAGGTCTTCTGGATTCGTTGATAGCTTCGAACCACCACTATCTAACTACAGTTCTTTCCTTCCACCATTCACATTATCATATGCGTGTTTATTTGGAAGTAATGTTACACTGTGTCTGGTAATGATTACTCTCTAGTAAGTGTGCCTAGGAATGCAACTTTAGTTGCTGATCTATACCTGGAAAACCCTCTGCCATGGGGCCATGGTTTATTTATTTACTATGTCTGATCTCCCCCTTTCTAAACCCATATTTTAGGTAGTAAAATCTAAGATTTTGGGGTACTTTACATCTAAGATTTAAAGGATTACTTAGAATCATAGAATTGGAAGGGACCCTGAGGATCATATAGTCTAGCCCCCTACAATGCAGAAATATGCAGCTGGATCAAACCTGCAACCTTGGCATTATCAGCAACATGCTCTAATCAACTGAGCTGGTAAACTGGTTTCTTCTTGATTATCCATCACAGAAAATAATTCAGTCACCTTCAGGATAAGGTCTCCATAGGTCAGTAGCAAAGGAAAGGTTTACTACTTCTAACAGAAACATGATGTATATGTTTGGTGCAAAGCTCTTAGTTATTTAGGATAAGAGGAAAAAATATATAAGGAATTGTCCCAGTCACTACCACCCCATCGAAATTATTATCAGGTTGCTTTTGGTATCAGCAAGTACCTAATGTAAACCCCTGTAATATAAAAAAGATGCACTGCGGATTAATGAATCTTATGAAATATATTTGTTGCCTGCTTCAGATGTAGCCCTGATAATTCAAACTGAACTCTGTTTACAAAATTATGGTACTCTTGATTGTCCCAGTGCCACCAGTGTGAAAGGCTAAACTCAGGTCCATAGCCAGATTATTTATGGTGAGGCCCAAGCAAACACTGTAAGGTGAGAAGTGTTATAGGTCTGTGTGGAACAGTAAGCACTCTGATATGTTTAATGGTGTATGCTCTATTAAATCATTTTAATAACATTTACATTTTAATAAAATGTAAAAAATGCCAACTGTTTGTCAGTCAGCCTGTTACCTTTAGCACTACATAACCTCAGAGAACTGGGAGTAGCTTTATTTCTTCCTAACTGAGCAATTGCAGATGTCCCTTTATTTCTCTTTAAGAAGAGATCAGGGCTTGTAATGGATATAATGGAAAACCATGGCTTCCTGCAACAAAAAATGAACTGCAGTGAGCCTTAGACTCACAGGTTTCCCTTCTCCACTCCTCCTCTTTTGGTTCAGTGAGTAGGAGATTAAAAACTTTTATTTTTAATTTAAGTTAGCCACGGTTCTTTATGCTGTCTGAACTCAGGGAACAGTGGTTTGTTTAAACTCCTGTGGTGGGTAAAAGAAGTAGGAAGTGAACATGTTTTCAGGATACAACTCTTAAGATGAATATGCATTCCTCTTTACAAAAGCCTTTCATCTGAACAGGACAACAGCTCCCACAAGCTTTTCCTCTCCCCTCCCTGAATTCAAAACCTGCTCTTCATGAAATGTCAAGAACCATCTCGGAATCCAATACACAAAGCAGGCACAATTAGAGTAGTGATGCTTCTGACTACCAGCTACTGGAAACCAGAGAAGGGGAGAGTGCTCTTGAACTCAAATCCGGCTTGTGGGTTTCCTGCAAGCATTTGGTTACCCACTGTGAGAACAGGATGCTGGACCCAGATGGGCCATTGACTTGATCCTGCACGCTCTTCTCATGGTGTAGTGGTTAAGAGCGGTGGACTCGTAATCTGGGGAACCGGGTTCGATTCCCTGCTCCTCCACATGCAGCTGCCGGGTGACCTTGGGCTAGTCAAACTTCTCTGAAGTCTCTCAGCCCCACTCACCTCACAGAGTGTTTGTTGTGGGGGAGGAAGGGAAAGGAGAATGTTAGCTGCTTTGAGACTCCTTCAGGTAGTTATAAAGCGGGATATCAAATCCAAACTCCTCCTCTTCTTCTTCTTCTTTGAATGGAATCATGCCCCAAATCTACTCCTATTTCCCCCTGCACAGCTTCTACTACAGGGTTGTCAAGTACTAATCTGGAGGATGATACTGTCGAATGTATTTAATCACCAAATGAAGCTGCAGCTGCCCTGGCTCCCAACTTTTTATTCCATCATTCCAGCCATTGCCTATTGCTCCAGCCAGCAGGACAGGTTAAACTAGATATGGTGTTTGCCTTTGGACACTGAGTGACAGAGGGAGCGGCAAAATAAGGAGAATGAAACCCACAGAATGATTAGTTGCAGTGTGTGTGTGTGTGTGTGTGTGTGTGTGTGTGTGTGTAAAACATTCTGTAATGCTCAAAGCATTCAGACCTGACCCTGTCTGATGGTAGGAGACAAGGCTGTCATATAAGCCCAGACTGCCTGCCTGAGGTCAATTTTTTTGTCTGCTTCATAGCAGTAAAAAGCTGTGTTTTTCAAAAGTAGCACCGAACAGCTGCAACAGGCAGTATTAAAGAGAGAGATTTCACAATGAGATTCCTGAGCATGGTTTACCCAGACTTCAAGAGCAAGCAAAAATGTAATGCACATTCAAAATAAATCTCTGTATGATATTTGGTGGTTTTTCATCTAACAGCAAATCTCACTTTGTAATATTTCCCTTTGGAATACCTAACCTGATAGATCCTCCTGTTCTCCAGAAATGTGAGCTTCTGACTCATCTAGGCATTAACTCTCTGAGGTATGATTCAGGTGGAGAATGCCATTGTATGGTTTAGTTACTAGGTGGCTCTGGATGTAGTTGTATCTGGGTGGAGTCACGGCTTTCCTATTGCTGTTCTCTTTGTGTTTACAAGAGCCAATAAAGTTCTTGTTCAGCTTCCTCATTAGTATGTCCTCCATGTTCCACCAGGCCTTTTGTCAGGGCGCAGCCTGACCCCCTCCTCTGGCAATCTGCACAAAATTTTGCTTGATGGTTGCCATTAATTTGATTTTAATCTGATTTAATTAATTTTATAATGAATGTTTTAGAATGTTGAACTATTTTGATTGTTGTTAGCCGCCCTGAGCCCAGCTTCGGCTGGGGAGGGCGGGATATAAATAAAATTTATTATTATTATTATTATTATTATTATTATTATTATTATTATTATGCCTTCTGGTACCCGGCAATGTGTAAGCCAGCTCTTCACTGGGGCTTGGCAATGCAAATGTGAGAAGTTGACTATGATACTGGCCCCACCAAAATAATCAATTTCATTCATATGTTACCAGAATTGTGGAAACACACATTGACTCTCATGCTTGTGCAGGGAATGTATGTTTTGGCCTAGCTCCAGCAGCAGCTCAACAAGTAAGCTCCTTTTAGAACAGGGAGGGGGAACCAAATCTTGTGGGACTCCAACTCCCATGATCCTTGACCATTGGTCATCCTGGCTGGAGATGATAGGAGTTGGAGTCCACCAACTTCCAGAAGGCACATATTCCCCACTCTATCTCAGTAATACCTGACGCAGGAGTGGCCCTGCGTAACTTGGGCCGATGTCCAGATGCTGTGATGGATTGGAGGAGGGCCAATTAATTGAGACTGAAGCCTGATCATATGGAGACTCTGTGTGTGAGGGGTTTCTGAGTCTGCGAATTTGAAAATGTGCATGTTCTGGATAGGGTTGCCCTCCCTCTTAAACAACAGGTAGAGTTTGGGGGTGTTCCTGAATTCATCATGGTCACTAGAGGTCCAGGTGTTGTCAGTGGCAAGGAACACTTACATCCAGATTTGACTGGTATGTTACATCCAGATTGCTAGACTACTATAATGCTCTCTACATGGGGCTGCAATTAAAGATAGTTCAGATACTTCAAATGATACAGAATGCAGCCACTAGGACGCTTGTGGTAGCCAAACGTTCAGAACATATAACTCCAATTTCTGCAACCTATTTATTTCCCTGCCTATTTCTTTATGGGCTCAATATGAAGTACTGGTATTGATATTAAAATTACTAAATAGTTTGGGACCAGGTTAACTGAAGGTTATCTGACACTTGATCGCATGCCAACCTGGTCAAGCCCCAAGAACAGCTTCTGGGGCCCTGCTTGCAGGCCCACTGTCAAGATCCATCAGACTGGTGACAAGAGACAGGGCCTTTTTACTCATGGCCCCATATATTTGTAATTATTTTAGAAAAGCAGAACATATGGCCACTGCTTTGTTGGTTTTTAAACATACTTTCAAACTTGTTTCAAACTGTTTTCTATTAAAAGTGCTGTGAGTTGGGTTTTAAACTGCTGTTGCTTTTAGTTTTGCAACTGGATTCTTTTATTTAAATTGTTTTATGATCTTAATTTTCTTATGTAAGTCACATTAGGAGGCTTGTCCTGAAAGGCAGCACATAAGTACAGTACTGAAAATAAATGACTAAGGCTGCAATCCTAACCCTACTTACCCTAGGAGCAAGACCCTTACATTCAATAGGACATACTTCTGAGCAGACATGGTTAGGATTGTGGTGTAAATAACTAAATAAAAGTACCACTCTTGATAATTATGGTTGTAAATAACTGCTTTAATTTCTGACACCTCAAGCTTAAATTTTTATTTTATCACTCTGGCGGTTGTTGCTGTCATCGGTTACAAGAGTTTAGTGTGCAATATTTTGACAGCACAGTGAAGGAAAATGTTGTCAAACTTTGACACCTTTCTCCCTGTTAGATCCAAAAACCTTTGATTGCATTTAATGTAGCTATAAATCTTCTGAAATACTTACATGTCTCTTTTATGATGTGGGTAAACTCTGAGGTAGGAGCAGAGTGGCTGATAACCTTCTGGAAAAGACACATGTTTACGTGAATATTTTCTTTTTCATAATTAACAATGTGGAAACACATTAAAAGGCAGAAATATTTTCTCAAAATGAAGTAATTACTCTCCCCAGCTGATTGATTTTAATGATGAAAAAAACCCTATTAACACAAATATACATTTTCAAATATAACAAACCAAGCATAGAAAAGCAAGAAAAGAAAAGGTGGATTTAGGGGGTGGGGTGAAATTTTTTTTTGCCTTGGAAAAATCTTACTCACTTAGAAAAATATGTCCCATAGCTGTTGACCTTTAGCTCCATAAATCTAGGTCTGATCGGGTCATTTGGTGTATAATTATCGCAATCTGAAAGTAAGCTAAAATATTAGTATATAAGCTGCTTAGTGTCGTAGTACTGTACACATTTGCTGGGCAATTAAAGCAGAAATATAGTGCATTCCTAATTCCTGCTCCATGCTACTGAAGGAACTTAGGATGGCGACCATTTGTTCAGTTTCACCAGTGGGGAGGGCTTGGCTGTGTTGTGACTACTCCGCACTGTCCCCAACAGAGTGGAAATCTACCACTATTTTGGGACAAGGCGAGGTGACAATAGCTTTGAATCCACTGGAGCCAAAGTCTAGAAGAAGTCCTATGGACCCTGATCCTTGGGGCCCTCTGTTGCGCCAGTCTGGAGCCGGCACAGAAAAAGGGGAGAACTCTGTGCCTTTCCTTCCTCCCTGATCTAGTTTTTTTTTAAAGCAGATTTTCTAACTGCACAAATTTTAGCCCCCGAGTTCGTACCATTAGCCTGCTCTAATAAAAAATTACTTCTTTACTTACAAGTAAATGCCTCTGTGCTTTGATCTTGGCCAGGAGCCTGGATATAAAGAGGAAACACACAAGGCATACAAAGCAGTCACATCAGAATATGGATTCCAATAGCTAGAGGTAGATACAGACAAGAGCAACAGAGAAATAACATATGGAACAATTCCATTTGTTAAATATATCTTAAGGCGACCTTTATTTCATGTGTCTGCTTTGCAAGTAAGACTCTGTTTTGTATATGTGCTGCCGAAGAGAGCACGTAAGACTCTGTTTTGCAAGTATTCACATGTGGACTGCATGTAAATCCGAACTGTTATTTTATTTTTCTGTTGACTTCTTGAAACATGGAAAAGGCTAATTATTAACTGGTTACTAGTCAGCATGTTTTCTGATACTTGACTTCCTTATGAAAATACAAGCCTTTATGAGTTAATAGCCACATAGTGAGCAACCAAATTGCAAACAAATGATTACCAAACCACAGAGACCAGTCTTTTCAAAAGAAGAAATACTTGAAGCCTGGTGGTAAAATATGTAAAAGGAAGTTCTTTGTGACACCCACTGTTAGCTAACAAGCAAATCCTGTAGGAGCTGCCATGCTAAATGAAAATAGTTTCCTTTACACTGTAGTTCTAATTACATTTACTTGGAAGTTAATTCCATAAGCAACACTGTTTACATTGGAGGTGGCTGTGTACAATATGGTACAATGCCCTTCCAAAAATTATATTTTAAAATATTTTTAAGCTGCCTTATAGGACAATGCCCCCTGAAGGTTCTAATTGGATAAAAGGTGGGTGGAGGTAGTAGTAGTAATAATAATAATAATAATAATAATAATAATAATAATAATAATGCCTGACAACACCCTTGAACAATAATCAACATTTAATTATCAATCAATCAACACTGAAAAACAAAGTAAAGCTTAACCAGCAGATTAAAAACTCTGAAACAGCGGCCCAAAGAAAATAGTCCTAATTAAAAAACAGTTCAGACAGTTGGGCCTTCCATTCCAGACCTTCTGAAACATGCATAGGCAAACTTGGCCCTCCAGATGTTTTGGGACTACAACTCCCATCATCCCTAGCTAACAGGACCAGTGGTCAGGGATGATGGGAATTGTAGTCCCAAAACATCTGGAGGGCCAAGTTTGCCTATGCATGTTCTGAAATATCTCTTGCGAGGGAGTTCCGTAAAGTATGAACCATCACTGGAAAGGCCCTGTCAATTGAATTATATAATTTATGTCCTGATACATAAAGTCTGCATATAGATATACATAATCTGCATAATATACATAATTTGATAGGGTGTACTCATCAAATGTAGAAAACTAGCAATGTAGAAAACTGGGAACCACATGGCATTGGTATAATAATTTCCCCCCCATGCTGCAGTTGATTGGATCTTAGGTAAAGATGCTACGACATAAGTATATCTTAGATTTTAAGCATGAAATCAGTTATTCAGACAGTTTATCAGGTACTTGCTTTTTTAAAAAACAAAGAAGCCTGAGATTTGTTTTGTGTGTGTTTATTATTTAAAATGTTGTTACAGTAAGAGAAGGAATCAGTAAAGTCTGAGCCTATGTTTCTTTGCCCTTTTGATGTTTCTGTTTCAACGTGAGAGATGTGTAACTGTGTCTGCGCGTTATTACCAAACAACAGAGAGGAACTCATTGTGAACTTGCCAAATGAAACATTTGTAGCGCAAATATAATAGGAACTGGGTGACTGCTGGATTTTACCTGCTGCACTGGAACTGTGAAGTCTGGTTTTGCCATCAGAATGAGATCCGTCATCTGGCAGTGATTAGCTGCATGACTACTTTTGGGTTGCTATTCTGGTTGGTTCTTTTGACTAACAAGCAAGTAATGGTCTGGAGCAAGGCTTTGCCACCATCAAGTAAACAGGTAATTGGGCTGCAGATTTCAAAACCAGAGGGGAAGCATAGATTTGAACCTAGTCAAAAACGTGCGATTAGTTCATCTGCATTGGCTGCTTTTACAAGCTTCTAGGGAAAAACCAAAAACTGCTCTCTCTCTGCCTTTCCTTTCTGCTTGGCATGCAGAGAACACAGCTCAGATCATGTCCATTAAAAGTGGGTTTTCTGGCTTGGATAGGACAATCAGTTCTAAATGACTAATACTTTTACTCCCAGCTGCTGGCTCTTATGATTCCCTTGTGCATCACTCCTCCTGTGGATCAGCCACTCTAGTTTGGTGAGCTGCATGGCATGAACGGCTTCAAGAAAATTATTCATAGTCTGGTTTGTATTCTGTTGTTTTTTAAAGTGGGGGACTAGTGATCTTGGGACCAACACAAAAGACCCAGGACTCAGGAGCTCTTCGACAACTGTTTATCACACCCTGTTGGAATTCATCCCATGGCTAGTGTTAAAAGAAAAAACTGCTCCTTTTCCCTTGTGGGGTATCCAAGAGCCCATATAGAGTCCTTAAGTAGGTAGGAGAAAATAACAGAGGCCAACCAGAGAATATTGAGAAGCAAAGCAGCTAGTAAGCCTGATCTTTATTAAACTGTTGCAACAGGGTCCTCACTCACCACATGCAGGAGGGTGAAGGAACCCAGAACAATGGTGTGCAAGCCCTTATACAGTGGTACCTCTCAAGACGAATGCCTTGCAAGACGGAAAACTCGCAAGACGAAAAAACTCGTGGAACGAATTAATTTCGTCTTGCGAGGCACCACTGTATAGACTTTTAAAACTGCCCACTCTGTAGCTCAAGACCACCCGCCAAAACATCATACACACATCACAGGAGGAGGCAGTCTACGACAGAAATCCTGTCTGCCAGGATATCTGTTAATGGTCACTGATTGCTTTACCTGGGCAGCCTGGCCATTCGTTTTGGTGGCAAATACTTCAATTCCTCAATCCAGGTCACAGGCTCACCCTATTCATACACAAATATGCCTTTAAGACAGGTAAGCAAAAGACAATGGAGAGGCTTTCCCATTTCCTTCTTCCCTGCAGAGAAATATTTGAGGTCAATTTGGGAGAGTCAAAATGGATCGGGGGCGTCAAAATGGCTTCAGGATTGTTCTCCTGTACTTATTTCAGACACGTTGTTTATATACTTATGTATGTGTTTGCCTTGTAAATTTATGAACATTTAATTTATATATTTGAAATCTTAAATTCTTATAGCGCTAGGATGAAATATGTTGCCAAATCCATAACTGGAGACTACATTTATCAGGAGGGCCAAAAAAATTCCAAAAAATTGTTGCAAGCTAACAATTTCTCAGTAACTCTTCATAAGGCAAGACGATACACAAAGTGGACAGAAGATTAAAACATTTTTTTAAAAAATGTACAAAATTTGGCTGCATGTCATGTTGTAGCCATGAGGTCATCTTGTAAATGCAGTTGCAAGATGAAGATTACAGGCTGAATAAGTCCCTCCCAGGCGCTACAGATATAAAGTTAGACACCTAAGATTCTGTGATAAAGAAACGACTGATCCCCATATCTGAGAAATTCAAGTCTAGGTTGTAACAGAGATCTATGGCTATAGATGAAACATATACAGTATTTCACTTTCTAATGCAATATACGGTAAGTTATACTGTGTGTGTGTTTGCACCTAGATGGATAATGGTAGATAGGTAGTTAGATATAAGATCTGTTTCTTCAGCACAGAAGAATCTCTGCATTGCTATTCTCAGTCAGCTTGATTTTTACAAATCTTTACACATTTAATGACCATTCAGACTTACATGCCCTTCTGTTCTGCACATTTTATGGGTTCACTTCACAGAAAAGCCACATAGTTATTGAACAGAGTCTTCATGAATCAATCTGCTAGTGTGCAATTCAAGTTGCAGTAAAACAAGTCTCCTTCATATGTTAACAATTGTGGGTTTGATGCATAAAAGCATGACACATTGCTTGCATTCGTTTCCTAAGTATTTTATTCCCATTGAGTTCACCTACAATAAAACTTCATTTCACTCTGAAATTCATTAAGCTCTTGTTTCTCTCCAAAAGCTATTTTCTAGCAGGGAAGAGTTTCCTGCTTAAAATGTGGAAATGCTCCGCCCCCCCCATTTCAAAGGATCAGCAAGGTATATGTGTGAAATGTCTCCTAATTTAAATCTCGTCTTGTCTAGGTTCTCAGTCCAACATTCTAGGAATAGAGAGATGGGTCTAATGTTATTCTTGGGAATAAACATGCACACCAGTCTACAGTGGTACCTTGGTTTAATAACAGCTTAATTTATGAACAACTTGGATTAAGAACGTTGTAAACTCAGAAGTAGGTGTTTTGGTTTGTGAACTTTGCCTTGGAAGCAGAACATGTTCCACTTCCTGTTGAGTGTGTTCCATTGGTAAATTGAGTCCCTTGCTGCTATGAGAAAGCACACCTTGGTTTAAGAACACTTTGGTTTAAGAACGGACTTCCGGAACGGATTAAGTTCATAAACCAAGGTACTGTACTGTGTCTGCCTAAAGAAGAATCTAATTTAATCTAATGATAACTAGGATAGGGAAGTTAAAACTATGCACTTAGCATTTGATCCATAGCTATGGTTCAGGTAAATCCAAAAGATCCCAGACAATGCATTAAAAAATGAGCAGCTGTTTGCTGAGACAAAGGAAATCAGGATACACATCTTCACACTCATGCAATACCAGGAACCTGCAATGATCAAAATGAACTCTAGCGCTCTGAGCTACCAATAGGATAGTGAAAAAGGTTATAATCATCACCATCATTTGTATGCCACTTTCCACAAAACTGTGTCCAAAGCGGCTCACAACATTTACTACTACTACTACTACTACTACTACTACTACTACTACTACTACTATTATACCGCACTATACCCAGAGGTCTCAGAGCGGTTCACATATCAAATGCATGTTAATAAATGTGGCAATTCAAAAACATATTGGGGAAAATAAAATTATATATATAATGTCAATAAATACAGAAAATAAATCCATGCAATATCACGTAAAACATTATATAATATAATACAAATAAACTAAATTAATTTAACAGCTTAGAATGAAGCAAGAGAGAGAATAATGCCCATCACAGAAATCAAATGGTAATATACATAGCTGGGAAGGCCCATTGTCCCCAAAGGACATTCCACAGAAGCTCACCAAAATTAGCTTGCATGCATTGGGTAGTAGCTGTGCCTCTCACTAGGTCACCGAATAAAGGCACCATTGAAAGGCAGCAGCAAGAAAACTGGTCAGGCAACAAGAAAGATTTGGGGCATGTCATAGATACAAATATGAAGCAGATGAAACACAAATCAGTACAGTGGTGTTGAACACACTGAAGTTACGAACTGAAAAGGATTGTGCACCCAGGACAGAAATGTGTGTGTGAATTTTGCTTTGCTGACGGTGGTCCTGTAGCAGTTGCTCTTGCTGTAGAAGCAAGATACTTTCGAAACTGAACTAATGAAGAGGCAAGGCTTTTTACAAAACAAACAATTTGTCTCCTCAGCAACGGGACCTGCTCTAACTATGCTACTGCCCAATGCATACTGATTGTGATCTACCTATATGCACAACATGAACTATATGGAAAGGTCTGTTAATGAAACTCACATGTCCCACCCTTGATTCTCCTTGTTGTTGTTGTTTAGTCGTGTCTGTCTCTTCGTGACCCCATGGACCAGAGCATGCCAGGCACTCCTGTCTTCCACTGCCTCCCGCAGTTTGGTCAGACTCATGCTGGTAGCTTCAAGAACACTGTCCAACCATCTAGTCCTCTGTTGTCCCCTTCTCCTTGTGCCCTCCATCTTTCCCAACTTCAGGGTCTTTTTCAGGGAGTCTTCTCTTCTCATGAGGTGGCCAAAGTATTGGAGTCTCAGCTTCAGGATCTGTCCTTCCAGTGAGCAAGAGGAAGAGTTTGGACTTGATATCCCGCCTTTCACTCCCCTCAAGGAGTCTCAAAGCAGCTAATAATATCTTTTCCCTTCCTCCCCCACAACAAACACTCTGTGAGGTGAATGAGGCTGAGAGACTTCAGAGAAGTGTGACTAGCCCAAAGTCACCTAGCATGTGGGGGAGTGGGGAAGCGAACCTGGTTCACCAGATTACGAGTCCGCCGCTCTTAACCACTACACCATGCTGGCTCCCTACATTTATCAAATCATGTAGCCTTTTGATATTGTAGCTATGGCATCCAGACCCCTTCAAAGTGCCACAATTGGTATTTCAGACTGCATGAAAGCACACCCCCACACCCCGACACATATGTATAGACAGTGTTCTGTTTCAGAACAACTATATGATCTATTCTAAAACAAAAAACATTTTGCTTCAGTTTGCCAATGAGAATGAAACATTTTGGGCAATTTTTTTCTGACAAAGTTTGAACAGTTTGTTATGAAATTTATGAGGAACCATATTTTCCATTAAGAAAGTGTTTTCAAACTTCTATTTCAGTCTATCACACACAAGTGTAAGAAATAAAGCACAGCTCATTTGAAGATTACGGAAGTCTGTATTGGCATTGCTTTTCACCATTTAATAATTTACATCTTTGGAAATGGTGAGAAAATACTCTGATTTATTCCACTTCATATTTTTCCTAAGGCCAGAGGCTAAATGAGGTAGAATACCAAGGTGTAAGCAGAAGCAGGGAATTGCATTAGGCCACAAGGGCTGATCTCACACTCTTGATGTCTAGAGGTTCATTTTTTCTATATTTTAAGGGGAAAGAACACAAATATATTTTCTATACAATTTATTTTTCAAAAATGTGGTGAAAACATACCTACAGGGCTCAATTAACATGCCGTGGGTAAACATTCATACAAAACACACGCTCACACACCTGTCTGAAGACTTTCATGTGGCAACCTGAGTGCCTGGTTTGAAAAAGAAAAATGGAAGATTTAATTGATTAAGACATGGGCTGGATTTAGCCACAGGCGGAATATATTTGGTAAGGAAATGGGACCATGTGTGGAAACACAAGTTGTCACAAACTGATCATGCCAAGAAATTTCATGAGAGCTTTTGGGAAGGGGGGGGGATGGAATTCATTTATTCAAAAGATGACTGACTCCCAGCATATTTCCTGGAAACCCTTTTTTTGTATAATTTTGTATTTTTAAATGAGTATGTTGGGATTGCTTTGTAAACAAAATGAAGGGTACATAATTATTAGTAAATTATATTACTATGTTCTACCATGACAACATTACCCCACTCTTTCCAAAGAGTGCCCTTTTAAATGTGTGGCAAAGGGGGGAATTATTGGCTTGTTTTTGTTTTTATTATGGGTTTTGTGTTTTTTATATTGTAATTTTATGTTGTGAGCAGCTCTGAAATCTACAGGTATATGGCAGTATACAAATAGTAATGGTAGTGGTGGTAGCAGTAGCAGCAGCAATAATAATAATAATAATAATAATAATAATAATAATAATAATAATAATTTCCAGTGTAACTCAAGACGGCTTACAGAGTATTGCAATTGTTGGGATGTAACTCAGCCTGCACTGGAGGCTGATGTGCCTGTATGCAAAAGAGTAGATAAAAGAGAGGAACCTCCCAGTTTCCTAGACTGTCCTTTGAGGTATGCCGACCTTTCCTCAGATGCTAGACTGATACTCTTAGGGACACATCCAAACCATCCATTTAAAACACTCTTATACCACCTTAAAGTCATAGCTCCTCCCAAAGAATCCAGGGAACTGTAGTTTGTTAAGGGTGCTGAGAGTGTTTAGGAGACTGTTAACGAACTACAGTTCCCAGGTTTCCAAACCCTCCAAGTGTCCCTATTTTCCAGGGATGCCCCTGATTGAGAGAAGCTGTCCCGGTTTCTGATTTGATCCTGGAATGTCCCACTTTTCCTTAGGATGTCCCTATTTTCACTGAAGAAATGTTGGAGGGTATGGTGTTATCCAACCCCTAAGCCGTCTGAAGGCAATCCTGTATAGGGAAGTTTTTTTAATGTTTAAAGTTTAATGATGTTTTTATATACGTTGGAAGCTGCCCAGAGTGACTGGGGCAGCCCAGTAAGATGTGTGGAGTAAAAGTAAATGTAAAGGTACCCCTGACCGTTAGGTCTGGTTGCGGACGACACTGCGTTGCGGTGCTCATCTCACTTTACTGGCCGAGGGAGCCAACATTTGCCCACAGACAGTTTTTCTGGGTCATGTTGCCAGCATGACTAAGCCACTTCTGGTGAACCAGAGCAGCGCACGGAAACACCATTTACCTTCCCGCCGGAGTGGTACCTATTTATCTACTTGCATTTGATGTGCTTTCGAACTGCTAGGTGTGCAGGAGCTGGGACAAACAAGCGCTCACCCCATCACGGGGATTTGAACTGCCAACCTTCTGATCAGCAAGCCCTAGGCTCTGTGGTTTAGACCACATCATGTTTACAAGTGACTTCCTCAAATCCTCTTAGGCGACTTTAATGCAAGAATAGGTCCCAACGACGATGATATAGTATCTCTCGCAGCACTCCTGGACAAGCCCCTGCAGCCCCCCTGGGGAAACAGATGCTCTCTTGATCCTATAACAAATGCGTCGGGGAGGCTGTTGGCCCAATTGGCCATGGAAAACGATCTCTGTATCGCGAATGGTAACATTACTCCCTTGTCCTCGCAGCAATTAACGTGCATCACTTCCCGGGGAACTAGTGTTGTCGACTACATTTTATTGATGCCGGAGCTATTCTCAATTTCTACAAAAATGGAAGTGGCTGAATATTTTGGTGGTGACCACCTTCCATTGACTCTATTGTTAAACCTAAAAGAGCCATTTTCAGTCCCCTCAAACTATAGTACCACGGTACAAAGCCACCCTGTATACAAAACAAAGAAATGGACAAGCCTCAGCTCCTCTCTTGCCCTGGACATACAAAAATCATTTGTTATGTCTGCAGTTCCCTCTGACCCAATCCTGCCCGCTGATCAATACCGGAAATTACTTGATGCTTTCTCAACAACTTACATAACCACCACCTCGCCTACCCACCAACGCCTCTTCTCTGAATTGCCTTGGTTTGACAAGGAATGTAAAGCCCTAAGAAGGCAAATTAGGAAAATGGTCAGAATCATCAAATTTTCCAACGACCCCCAAACCCGTGCAAAGCTCACAGAGACTAAAAGGACATACAGAAACATGATTCATTGCAAGAAACAGCAACACATCCTTAAGGCTTGGTCCACTCTTCGTTTGGCTGTAGAGAGGCATGACTCCCGCTCCTTCTGGCGCTTAGTTAGACCTTCGGCACCATTCAATCCAGCTACCCAGATTTCCGCTGACGAATGGATTGCCTATTATTCAACCAGTTTTGCTTCTCCAAATCATCTTACAGATCTCCTCCAATCCCCGTCGGACTCCTGTTCCTGCTCTCTTAGTCTCACTTCCTCAATAAACTTTGCCTCAACTCGCATTTTCAACATCATAATGTCAATGCGAAGGAATAAGGCCCCCGGCTCAGACATGGTCCCGTTGGACCTTTTCCTGACTGATCCTCTTTGGTGGAGCGAACAGCTGACCTCTGTATTCACCGCTATCTCCTCCGCCCTAGACATCCCCGACTCCTGGAGAGAAGCTATAATAGTTCCGATCTTCAAAGGCGGCCAGCCAAACAACCCTAGGAACTATCGCCCCATCAGTTTATTATCTATCCCGGGGAAAATATTTGCCGCTGTTTTACTGGAGGAACTTCTCTCATGGGTCCAAGAGAGGAATATTCTACCGCTAGAACAGATTGGTTTCCGAAAGTCAGCATCAACCATGGACCACTGCCTAACTCTCTATCACCTTGCCAGTAAATACACTGCACCAAGGCAAGGCCACCTATTTGCCGCTTTCATGGACCTGGAGGCCGCCTTTGATTCTATTCCTAGGCAGAGATTATGGTCCAAACTTGCCCATCTGGGAATTGATCCGCACCTCCTCTCCCTAATTATTTCCCTTTATTCAAACACCACAGCCCGCGTCCGAAGTGGTCCCAACAGCTCCCTCACTACTCCATTTCCAACGGCCAAGGGCGTCCGACAAGGTTGTCTCCTGGCCCCTTTATTGTTTAATCTCTATCTTCATGATGCAATTTCCACTTTGAAGCAAGCATCTAAGTACCCTCCTCACTTAGCAGGCCACCCCGTTGCTTCCCTTTTCTATGCTGATGATGCCGTCATCTTATCCAGAACAGCTGCGGACCTAGCAAATGCAGTTAATGCATTTATCGCCTATTGTAAGGCGGAAGCTCTTAATATTAATTATAAAAAATCGAAAGTCCTCCACTTCACTCGTTCCCGCAAACTCAAGCTGAAGCCGCTTAAGATCACAGGTGGCTACTTAGAAAAGGTAAAAGCCTTTAAATACCTAGGCTTAATATTCACTAATAATCTCTCCTGGACCACCCATCTACAATCTGCCTTTCTCGCTGCAACCACGACCTCTAACACCATTGCCCGATTTTACCACCAGAAGGGCGGGAAACACCTTCCAGCAGCAATTCAAATATTTAATGCCAAAGTTGTCCCTAAATTATTATATGGATGCGAAGTATGGACTACAGCAATATCAGCTAACTTGGATCGCCCTCTTCATATGTTTCTGAGATCTCTTTCCGGCGTCCCGAGATGTGTCTCAGGTGCAGCCCTACGACTCGAGTTCGCCCAGCCCTCAATTGTAAAACGAGCATGGAGTCGAGCCATTTCCTATAGCTCCCACCTATTAGCATCGGATGCTCAAATTAGAGGTGGGTTTTCCAATCTGATCCTAAGAGATATTCATAACTCCCCTTGGAAAACTACAATTAACCTCAAACTCCGCTCTCTTCTCAATTTGAATTGTAAAACTGTTCTTAACTCAGAGTATATCAGCCCGGCGGCCCTACCTCCAATTATAAAGAAACTACAGCAACTTGACTTCTCTAATACAGCTTCCTATGCAAGAGGGCCGTGTTCAGGCCTAGCCCTAGCTATTCCACCCCCTGAAGGGATCCCTCTATATTGCTTCACAATTTCTTCGGAGGCTAAGCGAAGGGCCTTTACCTGTGCCAGTCTCAACTGTTTTCCTACAGCAGTTCTGTCAGGTCGTTATTCCAGAGTTCCCATCGCAAATAGAACATGCACCTGTAATGACACGGCCCTGGAGACTATGGAACATGTAATGCTCTTCTGTCCTAATTGGACAGATGAAAGATCTCGGTTTTTAACCCCTCTCATGAACAAGCTTCATCTCCCAATCCAGCCTTGGATAGTGTCCCTTTTTTTGCAGGATTCTGATTGTTGGATTACCGAGATGACAGCTAACTTCCTGCTTAGTGTGATGAAGAGGAAAGCGGCACTAACTTCTTCCTTAACACCACAGCTGCAGTCGATACGCCGCACAATCGAACGAAGTTCCAAGTAGCCTTATTGTACAAGGACAATGGAGTTAGGACAAATCTGAGGAGCTGAAGGACCCTTTAACGGTCCTCCTCCAGCCTCAGCAGTTGTTTTTTGTTTTTTTTTTGTGTGTGTGTTTTCTCTCTTTAAGTATTTGCCCAGGACGATATCTACCTTTACCTCCCCACCCCCATTTTATGTTGTTATTTTAATGTATATCATGCTATGGCCACACGGCTAATGCAATAAAATTTATATATATATACAAGTGACAGATTTTGGGGTTCTGTTGAAGGGCAGTAATTTATATGTGTATGTGTGCATGCGTGCCATGATGGTGGTTGAGTTTCTGTCTCAGATACAAGAAGTGTCTTGGGACATCATTATTTACATTTAATCTTGCGCACTTTCACATTCTGTATGCCAAATCATTGGATCTGAAAAGCTTCCTAACAATTTCATCCATGTGTTTGAATGGGGCTTGCTTCTCAGTGGGTGAGTGTGAAGGGCCCAGGCAGGGAAGAACACATTTACCTGGGGTGATGTCCCTTTACACTGAGTAAGTCTTACTTCTGAGTAGGAGTGCCTGAGACTGAGTTGTTAGTTGTGTTAGTGGGTAAGGAATGCTGGTTAGATTTTCTTTTATCAACCTTGGGGTCCCTTTGTGAGACACCCTTCTGAAACACATAATGTGCTCATCTCTGTCTGTGAATGTAGCTAGAGCAATGACCTGCATCACTGTCATTATGGAACGGCATGTTCCCTATTTCCATTGGAGAAATGTTGGAGGGGAGGGGATTCTTTGGGAGAAGCCATGACTCATAAAGTGTTGTAAGTGTGTTTAAAGTCTGACCAAACTGCAGGAGGCAGTGGAACACAGGAGTGCCTGGGGTGCTCTGGTCCATGGGGTCACGAAGAGTCGGACACGACTAAATGACTAAACAACAACAACAAGCACTCACTGATAGCCTTATCCTCCATGAATTTGTATGTTTCCTTTTTAAAACCGTGTGGATTGGTGGCCATCTTGTTGCACTAAATTCTAAGTTAAGTATGTGCTGTGTGAAGAAGTACTTTTTTCTGTCCTGAGTCTCTACAGCTTTACTGGATTATTCCAGGTTCAGTATTATGAAAGGTGGAGACAAGCACATCTCTACCCACTTTGTTCCATACTATACATGATTTTATAAACTTCTGTCATGTACTCACTTTATTTAACACATCACCACCACTTAACATCCTCTGGTATGAATAGTGAAGCATAGCAGCTTCCTGGGGTGGGGACTGATAATAATCAGGATCACAGCACATGGCCAGGGGATGGGGCTTTACCCTGATTAAAATGGCTACTTTGAAGCTGCTATTCTCATTGAAAGGAAATCCATCGCCAGTACCAATAGGGGATTTTCTCTGATTGCAAATGGCAGCTTCAAATGAACCATCAACATCAGGACCACTTAAACTCCTATTTCCACGCATGCTGCAATCCCAATAATTTGCAGCCCTCCCCCCATGCCCCCCTGCTGCTATTTGCCTCTTAAATAACGTGCATGCTAAATGTAAAGTTGCTTTTCACATCATGTTTACAAGTGACAGATTTTGGGGTTCTGTTGAAGGGCAGTAATTTATATGTGTATGTGTGCATGTGTGCCATGATGAGGGTTGAGTTTCTGTCTCAGATACAAGAAGTGTCTTGGGACATCATTATTTACATTTAATCTTGCGCACTTTCACATTCTGTATGCCAAATCATTGGATCTGAAAAGCTTCCTAACAATTTCATCCATGTGTTTGAATGGGGCCTCCTTCTCAGTGGGTGCGTGTGAAGGGCACAGGCAGGGAAGAACACATTTACCTGCGATGATGTCCCTTTACACTGAGTAAGTCTTACTTCTGAGTAGGAGTGCCTGAGACTGAGTTGTTAGTTGTGTTAGTCTGTAAGGAATGCTGGTTAGATTTTCTTTTATCAACCTTGGGGTCCCTTTGTGAGACACCCTTCTGAAACACATACTGTGGTACCTCGGGTTAAGTACTTAATTCGTTCCAGAGGTCCATACTTAACCTGAAACTGTTCTTAATCTGAAGCACCACTTTAGCTAATGGGGCCTCCTGCTGCTGCCGCACTGCTGGAGCACGATTTCTGTTCTCATCCTGAAGCAAAGTTCTTAACCTGAAGCACTGTTTCTGGGTTGGCGGAGTCTGTAACCTGAAGCGTATGTAACCCGAGGTACCACTGTAATGTGCTATTCTCTGTCTGTGAATGTAGCCAGAGCAAACCCCTTGCATAACTGATAGCAGGTTTGTAGCATTGTAGCTAACTAACAGGGACCCGGGTGGCGCTGTGGGTAAAACTTCAGCGCCTAGGACTTGCCGATCGCATGGTCGGCGGTTCGAATCCCCGCGGCGGGGTGAGCTCCCGTCGTTCGGTCCCAGGTCCTGCCCACCTAGCAGTTCGAAAGCACCCTTAGGTGCAAGTAGATAAATAGGTACCGCTTTATAGCGGGAAGGTAAACGGTGTTTCCGTGTGCTGCGCTGGTGCTGGCTCGCCATAGCAGCTTCATCACGCTGGCCACGTGACCCGGAAGTGTCTGCGGACAGCGCTGGCTCCCAGCCTCTAGAGTGAGATGAGCGCACAACCCTAGAGTCTGTCAAGACTGGCCCGTACGGGCAGGGGTACCTTTACCTTTACCTTTAGCAAACTAACAATGCCCTGAAAATATATGGAGGGGGGGAAAAGAAGTGGAGTTTGTGTGTCTTCCTTATTTCTGCTGGAGACAGTGATAGAAACAAGTGTCATCAGGTTGTTTGTTTTGTTTATTTATTTATTTATTAAAAAATTACATACCATTGTATCATTAAAAATATATCACACAGTGATATATTTTTAATTTTTTTTAAACCAAAAAATAAAATCATAAAAAGATTTTTTAAAGTTTAAAATGAAAATAAATTAAAAACTAATATCAATAAAACATTGTGGGGGGTACGGTACTTTTAATTGCCTGCATAGGCCTGGCAGAATAGAATTTTTTTTCAGCAGGCATTTAAGGGTTGGGACAGGAGTCACCTGCTGAATCTTTATTGGTAGGGCCAGTGGAGTGTGGTCAGTAGACTAGGGGGACTAGGCCAGTTCTCTAAATGTTTCTGGTAAATTAGAGTATGAAAGTACAGTGGTACCTTGGGTTAAGAACTTAATTCGTTCCGGAGGTCCATTCTTAACCTGAAACTATTCTTAACCTGAGGTACCACTTTAGCTATTGGGGCTTCCCGCTGCCGCTGCACCACCGGCCCACGATTTCTGTTCTCATCCTGAAGCAAAGTTCTTAACCTGAGGTACTACTTCTGGGTTAGCAGAGTCTGTAACCTGAAGTGTCTGTTACCCAAGGTACCACTGTATAAAAGCCTGACACCTCCTTCCCAAAGCCTGGGAATCTTCTGCCCAGATTTGGGAGGGAGGCATGATGCTCACATGCAACATCCAGATGTTGTGACATTGCCCCCTCCCCATGCCCTCACATGCTGGTGTCTCTGTCCCTAACTGTTCCCGTAAGAGAAATTAGACTGCAAGCTACTGGGCAGGGTGTTCTACAGGACTGGGTTGATGACACTAAAGGCTTAATTTCACATTGTTGTCAAATGAGCCTCACCAACTTGGGGACCATTTATGGGCTGATGACAAGGGTCTGTGGGCAGGATTTTTAAAATTAGCAATGCAACACTAGATCCAATAAGCAATTATCAACAAAGCACAAGGAGGCGGGGGTGGGGGGAGAACAACCAGCCGTGGTATGAAACGCTGGAAGCTTCAATGACATACACTGCAAAAAATGGATTCGGGAAAATTGGGGGGTTCTAAAGGATGCTCAAAAGAGTCCCCACACTCCCTCCCTTTCTTTCACGCAAATATTGAGGGTTCTAAATACTGTAGCTGCTTCTGACTTTTGCCTCTAGAGGGAGGTATAGGACTCTTCTTTAGCCTTCTAGGCCTTTTCGAACTTTAGCAACTAAAGGACGGGGAGATGAAGATCGGTTCAGTCAAAGTTGAATTACGTCCCATTCATTTCAGAAGGAGAACTAAGCATGAGCTTAAATATTTCCCGCTGAAATTAATGGGGTTTGGAAATGACTGACTTTGGCTTGATTGTGTCCTGAGTAATAAGAAACAACAAACAGTATTAACAAGCATTTAAGCATTAAAAGAGGTGCAGCAACAAATCCAGTATTGTAAGATTATTGCTCTCAGGGTTAAGTATTAGGTAAAATTAGGCTAAAGTCCTAAACTTTCTTACCAGGGAGTAAACCTCACTAAATTTAGTGATACTTAACTTCTGTGTAAACAGACTGGAATGTTAAGATTTTAGAATCTACTAAGTAATAACAGCCTGTATAATAACATAATACGTAATGACACTTACCTGGAAATAAGCCCAGTTAAACTCAATTAGGATTGCAGTGTTAGGAGACATTTTCCCCATTATCTGGAAAAATTAAGCTAGAATGATGTATATTCTATTGGATTAATCCAGGGACGCGGACTTAGAAAAAATATTGGGGGGGCCCGGGAAAGCTCATGAATAATAAATAAGCTCATGAATATGCAAATAGAGTGGCTCCGGCCCTAAATAGGGCAAGCCACGCCCCCCCAGCCAGCCGATTGGCTGGCTGGGAGGTGTGGCCAGTCGGGATTCCCCTGTTCTCGCGGGATTTCCGGCAGTGCCTTGGCAGCCGGGGCTCTCCGATTAGGGCGCGCGGCTGGCTGGCTGGCGAAGGAGCAGGTGCGGAGGAGGCGGGGGACGGCGGCGGCGCTCTACTGGAAGGGCGCCCGCCCGACATTATTGGGGGGGCTGAGCCCCCCCAAAAATTTTTTTGAGGGGGCTCGAGCCCCCTCAAGCCCCATGGAGTCGGCGCCTATGGATTAATCCTGTATAGGAAACACATTTAGGAGGAAGATAATATTTTGAATAGGGAATCAAGTGATACTTTATGTTATTATGTTATTTAATATGCTTTAACTAATATTTCATCTATTAATTTTAGTACATTTGTTGAAGTGTTGCTCTTCCCAGTCACAACACTGGAAGCCGAAAGCAGCTTTACTTCTTGCAGAGTTGTTGGATAAAATACTGTCATAGCTCCATAGCTGAAAGGGAGGTATCCCCAAACTCGGCCCTCCAGATGTTTTGGGACTACAACTCCCATCACTCCTAGCTAACAGGACCAGTGGTCAGGGATGATGGGAATTGTAGTCCCAAAACATCTGGAGGGCAGAGTTTGGGGGTGCCTGCTTAAAGGGCTATGGACTTCTTAGATAGAAGTGAAGACAAACAAAAATAGGGTGATGGCCTGGGATACTCCTGATAGAACCAAAGATCCAATCCGACTTTAGCAACTTTTGGGTGATTCAATCACATTTAGCTAGAGTTTCAAGCGAAGTTCAATACAAGTTGAAGCCTGCACACATACACTCAAGCCTACATTCAAATCCCATATTCTCAATCTTCTGTTTCCCCAGTTGATACCATCTCTAGATTCATGTGCTTATAAAAGTATTATGCAGCCATTATACTTCTGGTGTTCATGAACACAGAAGAGAGGGGTGGAACCAAACCTGAGATCACACACTCGCAACTAGACTGTTCCACATGTACAGTAGGAGGGTTCTTTGTGCCTATGGTTATTTGTTTGCAGCGCCAGATTTAGGTTTTGTGTGGCCCTCAGCTACTGAAGGTAATGGGGTCCCTTATATGTCCAGTTGTCCTTTGTCAACAACAAATTTCCGCTGTTTTTTGTGTTGAATATATGCTATACAGAAATGAGAAAACCAGTGATATTTTAGGGAGCAGGCTAGCAGGCTATTTACATCATAGGAGCCTACACAACACAAAAGATTGTTGCTGAATGTAGGTTTTATTTTATTTGCTTTTTATATATTCCCCATGGATATCGCCTCTTCTGCAGCCATTTAGAATGTGTAAACTTAGCTGCCTAGAAAATTTGAAAAGGCAGGCGCCAGCTTAGTTTGAATATTGGTCCTTAGATAGCCTTGGGGTCTGGTGGACTTCTGGTCTAGATGTCTCAGGAAACTAGATTTTGCTCCTGTATTTGGTTGCTAAACTGGAGTCATCTGGCCCTAGCCTTGCGTTTAGATCACCCACCAGCAGCACCTTTACCCCTGGATAATCCAAAATCAGCAATTTAACAAAGGTTTCTAATCTTTTCCACTTGTGCTTTTTATCTTATATTTTGGAAATGTACATCCAGGTTTTTACCTTTAATTCCCCCCCCCCAAGAAAGTGGGACCCTAAGCTATAGCTTGTTTAGCTTATATGTAAATCCAGCACTGTTTGTGTGTAGCCTTCTATGGGATCTGAAGCTCCCAAATGCATAAAAGTGGTTAAAGGGTGTGTGTGGCATGGGGGAGGGGCTACTCACCATAGCCCCCCCCCCGTGCTCCCATGTTCATCAGCCCCGCAGCCAGAACACCCACAAAAAGTTTATATAATCTCCGGGTTGATGTATTTTCTATATTCATGTATTCAGTATAAGGAAGTGGTAGTGGCGCCCTCCCTGTGGAACGCCCTCCCACCAGATGTCAAAGAGAACAACAACTACCAGGCTTTTAGAAGACATCTGAAGGCAGCCCTCTTTAGGGAAGCTTTTAATGTTTGATGTATTACAGTATTTTAATATATTTCTTTGAAGCCGCCCAGAGTGGCTGGGGAAGCCCAGCCAGATGGGTGGGGTATAAATAAATTATTATTATTATTATTATTATTATTATTATTATTATTATTATTGAAGCTGCCTTAGACCAGGTCAGATAATTTGCACATCTTAACCTAGTATTGTCTGCTATGACTGACAGCAGCTCCCTGGCATCTCAGGCAGAGGGTTCTCACATCACCTGCTACCTCATCCTTTTATTTTGAGATACCAAGGATGAAGATGGGACCGGGTCCCTTCAATCTCTACTTGTTTCACGTTATGTATGGACAGAACTGTGGGAGGCGATTGCCAGGGAGTCCCTGAGCAAGCCAGGTCCCAGTGATAGAGCATGAGCTGGGATGAAATAGGATAATCTCTTTTGAAGTTCTCTGCACACAGACCCTGAAATGTATTTAATCTGGATTAAAGGAGATTTGTGCAAAGCTTGACCAACCCCATACTCGGCGAATGCATTCAGATAACGTTTTATACAGACAAATGCTGCACATCAAATTCAGCATGAAATTTTGTTCAACTTTGTCAAATGGTTCTTGCAGAAATATGGAAAACTGAAATATCAGACTCTACTTTTGCTGTTGCTCGGCTGCTTTTGGAATACAGCCAAGATTCACAATATGATCTGAATCCTGGTGGCATTCCTGTTTCCACTGGAATACATTGAAGCAGTTCTCTTTTACTTATGTGACTTGGCTCACATATACAAGTTTACAACCAAGTAGCTCACACTGCTGACATACATATTTTTTATTTTAATTTTTTATTGAAAATATTTCAGTGAGACAAAATAAAGTGAAAAACAAACAAAAAATGTAAATGACTACAGAGATAATTCCATATTATCTTCCAGTGCACCCGTTCTGCCGCGAGTCCCCCACACATCAAATCAGTGATTGCCAATCTTCTGGGGTCCATGGGAACATTTAGAATTCTGAAAAAATGCATTGGGCTCCAGTCACAAAATGGCTGCAATGGCAGCATGTCATAGCACAAGATGGTGGCCTCATCCAAGAGAACGGAAAAAGAGTTGGGTACACAAAACTGTGCCAACATGGAAAATTATACTTAAAAAAAAAGTTGGAAACTTGTAAAGACCAAACAGATTCCAGGAATCTATTTTTCCAAATATTGCAAAATCTTTTCTGTAGTGTTGCCTGTTGCTAGTGGAGTGGGTGTCATAGATTAGAACTAGAAAATGAATGAAAAAAACATAATTCGAAATTATTCTTGAACCCATCACAGCACAGTGACAAATAAAAAAGATGTAATTAATGCTGGCTCACTAGTAATCATGCCACAAAGACACACACATTCTTCCAGTCTTCAGGCAAAAATTGCTACTAAAGCGACCATACAGATCATTAACAAGAAAGACAGTTCATGCCTCTAGGCTTACAATCTGAAAAGACGTGGCACAGAAGAAAATGGGTTGGGAGTGAGGAGGAAATAAGCAAATACTTACAAAAATATGGAACACAGGATAAAAAAAGCAGCTCAATAGAAACAGCACACCAGAGAGCCAGTGTGGTGTAGTGGTTAAGAGTGGCGGACTTGTAATCTGGTGAACCGGGTTCGCATCTCCACTCCTCCACATGCAGCTGCTGGGTGACCTTGGGCTAGTCACACTTCTCTGAAGTCTCTCAGCCCCACTCACCTCACAGAGTGTTTGTTGTGAGGGAGGAAGGGAAAGGAGAATGTTAGCCGCTTTGAGACTCCCTAGGGTAGTGATAAAGCGGGATATCAAATCCAAACTCCTCTTCTTCTTCAGAGTAGTGATTGGAAAACACTGTCCAAGGCTAGTATTGTGATTGAGGCTGAAAATAATCTGCAAGGTGCAGAGGAGCAAAGCATTGTTTCAAGTTCAGGGAAAAGTCAGTTAACAAAGAGAAAGACTGCCTTGCAGGAATCAACCTCCACCCTAACACACACACACACACACACACACACACAGAGAGAGAGAGAGAGAGAGAGAGAGAGCTCTTTACTGATGAAGATGTACAAGGTGGGGGATAAAAATTGGCCTCTGTGTCCCAGAGAAACTCAGAAGTTGATGAACTATAACACCTTCATCCACAGTGCTCTTTTTGTAGAAAAATGCCTCACCATGAAGGCCTCCCCTGTTCTCTGATAATGGCAATGGTGCCCACCTGAGAGGTGCCAGAACTCAGTTCTGGCGATTTCCAGCTGAAAAAAAGTTCTGATCACCCATGACCCTTGGGAGTTGTAGTCCATCAACATTCAGAGAGAAACACATTGGTTACCCCTGTTCTTGATAATTTTGTATTTAATAACATTTTCCACAAGTCCCACCACCACCCGAATAGACCTTAAGCTAACTGGCCTATAATTTCCCAGATCCCCTCTGGATCCCTTAAAATAAAATAAAAAACAACAACTGGTGTTGCACTCTGGAGTAGTTATTCACTGACAATATGAAATTCTCAATGCAGGTTTGCAGGGTTTATGTCTGAAGCTGCAATTCATGTGGCTATTTCTGTAAACCAGGAAAGAGAAGAAGAACCCTAATACTTATGAAGCAGTATGAGTTGGCCCTTAACTCCAGTAAGAGATGGATTGGAGCAAGGGGTGATTTAGATCAGCCTTCGCCACCCTGGTGGCCTTCTAATCTTTTGGACTACAACTCCCATCAACCCTAGCCAACTCAGCTGTATGATCCTGAGAATGAAGAGTATGGCTGTGCTGGCTGGGATTCATGGGATGTGGAGTCCAAAACTTCTGGAAGGTGGTGTTGTTTAGTCGTTTAGTCATGTCCAACTCTTCGTGACCCCATGGACCAGAGCATGCCAGGCACTCCTGTCTTCCACTGCCTCCCACAGTTTGGTCAAACTCATGCTGGTAGCTTCAAGAACACTGTCCAACCATCTCGTCCTCTGTCGACCCCTTCTCCTTGTGCCCTCCATCTTTCCCAACATCAGGGTCTTTTCCAGGGAGTCTTTTCTTCTCATGAGGTGGTCAAAGTATTGGAGCCTCAGCTTCAGGATCTGTCCTTCCAGTGAGCACTCAGGGCTGATTTCCTTAAGAATGGATAGGTTTGATCTTCTGGCAGTCCATGGGACTCTCAAGAGTCTTCTCCAGCACCATAATTCAAAAGCATCAATTCTTCAGCAATCAGCCTTCTTTATGGTCCAGCTTTCACTTCCATACACCACTACTGGGAAAACCATGGCTTTTACTATACGGACCTTTGTTGGCAAGGTGATGTCTCTGCTTTTTAAGATGCTGTCTAGGTTTGTCATTGCTTTTCTCCCAATAAGCAGGCGTCTTTTAATTTCGTGACTGCTGTCACCGTCTGCAGTGATTATGGAGCCCAAGAAAGTAAAATCTCTCACTGCCTCCATTTCTTCCCCTTCTATTTGCCAGGAGGTGATAATCTGGAAGGTAGGAGGTTATTCATTTGTTGCATTTCAGTCCCGCCTTTTCCTCGGAGAAGCTCTAGGTGGCGTCCATGGTTCTCCCCGTTCTCATTTAATTACTGCAACTTTGTGAGGTAGATTAGGCTGAGGGGTGGTGACTGGCTCAAGGTGACCCAGTGAGCTTCATGGCCCAGCGGCCATTTGACCCTGATCTCCCAGGTCCTAGCAAAGGCACTTTGCTATGCAACTCTCTTCCAGGACACAGGCTTCCACATGAATTAACTTTAGAATGCTTGGGCCAGAAAAATGCCAAAGGTTGGTTTGTTGTGGCTTTTAATTTATTTATTTTTTTAAAAAAAACACTTCTGTATTAATTTTGGTGTGTTTATGATACTCGGACGACAATGCAGATGATTTAATTGTTTCTGGACCCACCTGCTCACCCTTAGCAGCCTTTTCCAAAGCTGACCTGATGCACCACCGTGTTGCTTAGGTTGTGTAAAAAGAAAAAAAGAAACCTCCTCTTAACGCGTGTGTTCCCAATTTTCAAAAACAATGGAAATAAAACCAGGAACAAGTCAATAATAAAGCAACAGCAACAAAGCAATCCTGTTCTAATTCACATGCTAATGATGCAGCTCTCTGGTGTCCGGAGGATTTGCAAAGAGAGAGAAAGAGAGAGAGAGAGAGAGAGAGAGAAGATGCAATTTGCAGTCCGCTTGCAAGCGCGGCACTCTCGGGTTTAAGCTGGTTCCCTCCGCGGTTTTCCACGGGTAGCAGCCAAGATCGACTCTCTGCGAGGCGCTCGCTGTGCTGCGCCGCCTGGAGCTGAGGATTCGCCTCTGCCAATGGCGCTGCTGCCCAAGTCAACATTTTAAGCTGCCTTGTAAGGATCAAAGCGCTAACAGCAGGAGCACCATCCGAGCTGCTCCATATACATAAATTAATTACCTGAAATAAATACTCTTTCTCTCGGCTGGAAGACGACAAAAAAGAGCAGGGAAGCAGGGAGCGGGAGGAAACACAAAGCGGGTTGAGAAGAGGTGCTGAGAGCGCGAAAGGGGGCCGGAGAGCAAATTGTGGCTGCAGCTGGGCTACAGCTGCCTCATCCAAGCAAAGGGGGGGGGGGAAATCCCCACAATAACCCGGGAGAGCCAGTCTCCCCCAGCTTTTTTTTTTGTATCTTATCTCTTTCCTCCTCACCCCCGCCAAGAAGAAGCCCAATGAATTAGATGAGATCGTGTCAATATTAGTATTTATTGCTACTAATAATACGAACAGGCATGTTTATGATTAACGGTGCTGTTATTGATTAATTATAATTATTAAATAGTTATGAAATCAAATTATTATTAAATAGTTAATAATTAAATAATACAAACTAGCATTATTAATTAATTAATTAATTAATAATGCTAGTTCGTATTATTTAATGACATTTGATATTACCCTATACAGTATTGGCATTGATAAGAACAATACTATTTATCATTAATTGTGGAATAATTTTATTTATTACTTTTTAAACAATTTATTATTATTATTATTATTATTATTATTATTATTATTAATCAGCATTATTGGTAATAATTATTACCAATATTATTACCAATTATTACCAAACAACAACATTCACACACACACACACACACACACACACACCTTTTCTGAATACCAGGAGTGCTGTTGCTCTCCAATCCTGCTTCTGGTGCCCCGTGGGCAATTGGGCTGAGTCAGCAGGCTCTTCTTAGGTTCTTAAGATGGTACTGTAAATGCATTAAAGGAAATCTGTGTCGGCTTGCCATATGTCAGGAAAATTCCTGACATCTCCTGGTTTCCAGGTGTAAAAATGGCATGGGGGGAATTTTGCCAAACCGGCAAAATGTCAGGAAAAACCTGGATGTATCGCAATGCGATGGAAAAAGCATCCGAAACAGCTCCAAAAGCTATTCTGGGGGAAGGTTTTCCCATAAAAGTTCAACTTTGCGGGTGTCAGGAATTTTACTTTTTGAAATATGGCAACCCTAAAACTCTGTGATTTCTTTCTTAAACCTAAATTTGACCCAAGCTAAGGCTCAGCATGATTCTTTCTTTCTTTCTTTCTTTCTTTCTTTCTTTCTTTCTTTCTTTCTTTCTTTCTTTCTTTCTCATAGAATCAAGAGTTGGAAGGGACCATGAGGGTCATCTTGTCCAATCCCCGGCAATGCAGGAATCTTTCGCCCAATGTGAGAACTTCTCTGCTCCTACCATTTCTGCCATGAAGTGGAAGAAAATGGTCTAAATAGCATGTGGTGGAAACTGAGGGGTTTGCTCTCAAAATCACAAATGCATGTTTTGCTAGACAGGCACAGGGTTAGTACACAGAGTTTTTGAACTTCCTGGAGTGGACCCTCTGTGTGTTGTCACTTCCTTTGCCTCCACTGGGTGGGAACTCTGTAACAAAGGAGACAATCCTTTATATTTCCTTCTGCCTGTGAGGAAATCCTGCTTTCAGCCATGTTAGCTAAGACTACTAATTTATTTTATTGTAAGTTATAAGGCGGTTTGTTTGTTTTTGCACACTGCTGTATTTGCTGCCTGCATTGAAATGTAAGTAAACACCTTTCCTGTTTATCTTACTAAAAGCATGTGGTTCATTCTCTGCGATGGAGTTGAAGAGGGGAAGGTCAACTGATTACATATATAGAAGGGGATAATTGCCTAATTCCTAAGCTTTAATAAACTGCAAATTTTATGTTTTACTCTGCTAAAATGCTTCACATCCAGATTACTTTTATATTTCTACCCCTCACATGAAATAAGATTAATCTACAAAATTAATCCTCAATCTGTTTTTCCACATAAAGGTTATGGGCCCAGAGTAGGAATAAAATCCCTGAGAGTACTTTTTAAATAATAATAATAATAATAACAAACAACTTTTATTTATATCTCTCCCTCCCTGTCTGAAGTTGGGCTCAGGGCGGCTAACATCAAATATATAACATTAGTATAAAGTCAAACAATAATTAAATTACCTCCTAAAAACAGGTCAAAAACAAATTAAAGTCTAATTAGATGGCTTTCCGCAAGGCTAGGGTTGGGAACAGTAGGTGCTCATTGGCTCAGCTATTTACGCTGATCTTATATGGGCCTGTGAGAATGCTGGGAGGCCTCTTTCATATTAGTTCTTATACAAAAAGAAAAGGGGAGTCAGCCTGAGCCTGGCGGAACAACTCCATCTTGCAGGCCCTGTGGAAAGATGTCAAATCCCGCAGGGCCCTGATCTCTTGTGGCAAAGCATTCTACAAGGTTGGGGCCAAGGCCAGCCTAATCTCTCTGAGGCCCGGGATCTCTCTAAGGTGTTATTATTTGTAGACCATAAGGTCTTCCGTGGGGCGTACCAGGAGAGGCGGTCCCATAGGTACGAGGGTCCTAGGCCGTATAGGGCTTTAAAGGTTAAAACCAGACCTTAAACCTGACCCTGTACTCCACCAGGAGCCAGTCCAGCTGGTATAGCACTGGATGAATGTGATCCTGTGGTGAAGACCCCATAAGGAGTCTCGTCGCGGCATTCTGCACCCGCTGGAGTTTCTGGGTTTTTGAAGACTTCAAGTAATTTTTGAAGGATTTTAACCTGAATAATTCCCCCCCCCCTGTTTCCTGGTGTCCACATGGACCCTTTGTCCTATTGTTAGAGGATGAGAGAAATCCCCTGCATTTAAGCAACCAAGGGGGAACAAATAAGGGGAACAAAGACAAAAACAATGTGCGGGGAATTCTGACCACTGTGAGAAAAAGATGGACCACTGGCCAGATCCAGGAGGACTATTGCTATATTCCTACATTCTTGCCTTGGCAAGAGTTTGTCTAGAGATGGAGAGGAACTATGGTCTGATTCAGCATAATTCTTCCTATGGTCTTCAGAAATCAGAACTCTCCCATTCCAAGTGAAGTGGGAAGTCTGGAGTATGGAGACAGTAATGCTTTTGAGTATCAGTTGCTGGAAACCACAGGAGAGGTGACTGCTCTTGTGCGCCAATCCAGTGGCCACTGTGAGAACAGGATGCTGGACTAGACGGGTCGTTGGCCTGATCCAGGAAGCTCTTCTTATATTCTTATCTTGCTATTATATTCTTATAATCTTATCTTGCTAATCATTATTTTTAAAATATATGATGCAGTTAGATTGAGGATTAAATCTGTAAATTACAATTTAAACCTCCGGTCCCATGTGTGTGGGAGAAATATGAGAGTAATCAGGTTGTGAAGCCCTTTTCAGCGGAGTAAAAACACTCACAAGCTTCTGCAGCTTACCTGAAGCTAGGAATTAGGCAGTGCTTCTTTCTGGGGGGGACACATACCCCTAAACATTTTGTGAATCTTCGTACTTTTGTCCATTTACTGTATTTATTTTTCACGATTTGAACTATAAAATGGTGATTTTCTTGAGTCAAAATGAGAGTACCCCTAAACATTTTTTTTAAGAAAGAAAAGCACTGGAATTAGACAATTACACCTTTTAATCCCTGTTTATTAGTGGTTTGCTGACCTTCTCCCTGTTTGTCCCCATTGCTAAAAATAAAGCACACATTTTAGTAAAAATAAAAAGTTTTACTTGCCAAAAATGAAGGAAGCTAATACTTCCAAGTAATATTCAGGTAAAAATGCTTCTTAGGTACAGAATACAAAATTTGTTTCCAAAATGGAGTCTGGACTCTAAGCAAAGCCCAGGTAGGTACATCTGCTGTCTTGAAAGAAAGGGAGAGTTCAGGCAGGCAGGAAGTACATAAGATTATTTCCTTTGTTAGAAATTCCCACCAAAGCATTAAGGAATTAACCTCAAACAGTCCCTTCTATATTGTTCAAGGAACTCTATGAGCATCAGCCCCTCATGTGCCTGTCTGGCAATCCTGCATTACTGATTACAACTGGAAATCTTACAAAATAAGGGCGTTGCCATGAGACTGTAAAAATCCAATAGTTCTTCCTAGATCACAAAAGCTGAGTGTCCTTAACTGAATGTGAAATTAAACATTCATTGGGAAAAGAAGAAAAATAGTTGGAAGTCCTTATGGATTTTAAGGGAACCAGGAAGCAGGGCTTCATTACAACCTATGAGAACAAAACTTCCATTGAGTCTGGTAATCGTGGGTCAGGGCTCCATCTAAGTGTAGCATCATCAATGTACAGGGCACTTTATAGCACAATCATTCAAAGGGGTGGGAGTCTCTGCATAGGAACCTGTCTTACACTGTCTGGCAGTGACTTCCCAGGGTTCCAAACCTGGGTCTCTCTTAGCTCTCCCTGGAGATCCCTGGAGACTTGCTCATTGTGTCAGGGTCAAATTGTACAGGTTGAACATAAGATCCTGCTGGATTAGGTCAATTGCCCTTCTAATCCTTAACTGAAAACTGCCCTGTGATCTTCAGATTAAGGGTGGTATAGAAATGTAATTAGTTCACATGAACACGAAAGCTCATACCAATAACATTCCCCTTTTTAAACTCACAGCGGATATGTTTGCTCAGGCTCTATAATAACTGTTCAGGTAGTAAAGGTAAAGGGACCCCTGACCATTAGGTCCAGTCGTGGCCGACTCTGGGGTTGCAGCGCTCATCTTGCTTTATTGGCCGAGGGAGCCGGCGTATAGTCATGTGGCCAGCATGACTAAGCCGCTTCTGGCGAACCAGAGCAACACAAGGAAACGCCATTTACCTTTCCGCCAGAACGGTACCTATTTATCTGCTTGCACTTTGACGTGTTTTCGAACTGATAGGTTGACAGGAACAGGGACCGAGCAATGGGAGTTCACCCCGTAGCGGGGATTCGAACCGCTGACCTTCTGATCGGCAAGTCCTAGGCTCTGTGGTTTAACCCACTGCACCACCCGCGTCCCCTTATTCCCTCATAAAAGATAAGACACGACACAGTCTTCTATAAAAGTATAAAAAGCGTTTACTCGCATTCTGTTCACAATTGGATCCCAGAAGGCAGACTTACGTTAGAAAAGTTACATACACCTGGAAATTATCTCACAGTCCCTTTGTCCTCTCTTGGCTGGAGGCCAAAAGAGCATCTTTGGCTAAGCAGATGTTGCTTCTTCAACGAAAACAGTCATGGAGAGAGAGGTGGCTGTCCTGCCCTGTGCTTTTGTCCTTACCTGCACAGGTAAGGCCACGCCCACCTCTAGTCACATGCAGAGGAAGTCTGTCCCAGCCCAGAAGGAAACAGGAAGTTTACCTGCTGGCTGGAGAAACATTCCCCATGTGTAAACATGTTCACTCTAGGAATGTTGCACTTGACTGCTCTTGTGTTTCACATCCCACATCTGCCCTAAAGGTTAAATGCATATGCTCTAATGGGAGCCCATTAACGAAATCCCCTTGGCAGGGAGGGATTGGAAGCCCGAGAGGTTCTCTCTTCTCCCGCTCTTCGCTTCAGAGCCTTTCCTTCTGTGGGGTCTCAAGTGCATATTTCCCCTTATCTCTCGCTGAAGGCTGAGATGGCTAGAACTATAATATAACTGGTTCCTCCTCTATTCCCTTTTCTTCCGAGAGTTGCTTCATACGCTCTGCAGTTGCAGACGTTAGGCCAGTGCGCTCTCGTCCTGCTTGCGGGCTTCGCACATGCATCTGGCTGGTCCCGTGAGAAAAAGATGCTGGACTAGATGGGACACTGACAGAGATAGTATACAGTGGTACCTCAGGTTACATACGCTTCAGGTTACAGACTCCGCTAACCCAGAAATAGTACCTCGGGTTAAGAACTTTGCTTCAGGATGAGAACAGAAATTGTGCAGCAGATGCAGCAGCATCAGGAGGCCCCATTAGCTAAAGTGCTGCTTCAGGTTAAGAACAGTTTCAGGTTAAGAACGGACCTCCGGAACGAATTAAGTACTGAACCCGAGGTACCACTGTACACACACATTCAGAAAGTCCGCCTCGTTTTTCACCCAGATTTCAAGGGTCTGAGCTAATCCCTCGTTTTCCTAAAAGTTTTTAGTAGCGGCGTCAGGGAAAGAGAAATGGAGTTGCACACACTCACTTTGCTTTGACAGCACCATCCTATACATGCTTACTCAGAAGTAAGGCCCACTGAGTTAAATGTGGCTTGCTCCTAGGTAAATGGGAATGGGGCTGCAGCCTTTGACCGCCTTCATGCTTATTGCCACACACACGTGCACACACACAAATATACATACATATACCAAAAAAAGACAAGACACTGAAAATATACATTTCAGTAGAAAATACTCGGGATTGAGGGGTCCATGGTGCTCAATTTATTCTCTTTTCCTCCCAGGTCTTCCTCCCAGTACCAGCGAGTGGAGTTTATCATAGCTTTGTTCAGCAGCGTTTATGATTTTTATTGTACTTTACTGCCCTGTTGAGAACCGCCTTAAGATTTCTTCATTTTTAAAAAAATTGAAAGGCGATATTAAAGATATATTGAATAAATAAAAAATTAATCACCGTCATTTTTATTGACGAGGGTGCACCTAAATTCTCTTGCTGCACAAAAACTTAAAAAGAGCTAGGCCTTGCATGACTGTTTACAATCCAGAATCTGGCAGATACACCTCAAATTCTCTTCCGTCCCGCTCGCGCTGATTTTCGCGTGCTGGTTATATTACCAAGGCCGTTCCTCCTCCATTTCTCTCATTCTAGATTCAGGTAGGTAGCCGTGTTGGTCTGACACAGTCGAAATAAAAATTAAAATAAATAAAAAATGGTCCAGTAGCACCTTATAGACCAACTAAGTTCGTTCTGGTATAAGCTTTCGTGTGCATGCACACTTCTTCAGATACCATTTCTCTGAGACACTGATGCCTGTTCACAAGCGATGTCCCAGTGGCTTCCCCGAGCAGCGAGCGACTCTTTCGCCTTGCCTAGTCACAAGCGGAGGAGGTCAAACTATTCCAGGTCTCTCTCTCTCTCTCTCTCTCTCTCTCTCTCTCTCTCTCTCTCTCTCTCTGCATCCTCCATGCCACAAGCTGTCACTTTGGGTGGTCGTCCTTTCAGCCATTATGCACGTGGACTTCGTTGCTGGAGGAGCCGAGCCTCGTCCCTGCCACTACCTTCCCTTTGTTTAAAGCCTGGATTGAGGACGCTTGTGTTTTCCTCTTCTTCTCCTCGTATTATCCTTTTAAGCTGTTCTGAAGAGAGACCCCCAGATTTGCTTTATGCTTATTATTTCTTCAAAGTACGTCGAAATACGTCTGCATTCAGAGAACCCCACCACCACCCCACTCCCACCCCCAAAGGGTTACAAATTTATCAGTTTCAGCTGCATGAAAACGGTCAACTCATGAAACTCAAATCAAGGAGTGTCTGGTATTTATGCAATCTCTCCCTCTCTCTGTGTGTAGCCCAGTTCATAGATTGACTGTAGGATGCAATGGATCTCTTGTAAAAGTAACAGAGCTTTCCCTTTACAGTGGTACCTCAGGTTAAGTACTTAATTCGTTCCGGAGGTCCGTTCTTAACCTGAAACTGTTCTTAACCTGAAGCAGCACTTTAGCTAATGGGGCCTCCTGCTGCCGCCGCGCTGCCGAAGCACAATTTCTGTTCTCATCCTGAAGCAAAGTTCTTAACCCGAGGTACTATTTCTGGGTTAGCAGAGTCTGTAACCTGAAGCGTATGTAACCTGAAGCGTATGTAACCCGAGGTACCACTGTACTTCCAAGAACAGCAGATCGTAGCCTAACTTTAAGCACTTATTCCAAAAAAGAGTAATATGACACCATAGAAATATACTCCGATCTTATGCATTTCCCCTCATTAAATGAGCACTGCAGGGTTTAATTGTCACTAATTTCAACTGGAACTGGATTGTACTCAAAAAAAGTGCTGGGTAGTACCCAGCTCGCGAAGCACTTTCCAGCCCATTGATTCTAAAGATTTAAGCATGTGCCTCGCTGAAATAAATGGGCCTGAGATGTGCCTGGAACTTGGAAGCAAGTTTTCCGTTGAGCTTTCTGTCCTATTTCCTAAGGAGCCCACATGTCAGACCACATGCGTCACATCCTGGAAATGCTCGATTTGGCAGACTTGTGGCGTTGAGGATAACGACCTGTTAATGATAATGATTATCATAACGATATCCTCCCGGTGTTGAAAGGCAAGCCCCATTTACAGTAAGCGTGTTTAGGATTACACAATTGACTATTATCAGCATGGAGTGCCAGGCTTCTAAAAAGTCTGGCAGGGAAATCCTACGCGTGTTCACTCAGAAGTAAGTCCAACTTTATTCAGCAGGACTGCGCGATTGCAGCCCCCCACACCTTGCAATGGATGTATTATTATACACGATCAGGTTTGGTAGGACCCTAATACTGGCGTATGACACAAGAGGCGAGTGAAACAATTCGAAGGACCCGTGTTTTCCTTACTTCTCTGGGTTAATCGGTTTAATTCGAGGTTTTCTTTCCCTATTCAATTTCTCTTTGCACCTGTTTCTTCAGATCCAGCTTCTATTTCTTTTCCTCTACACGCCAATCCTATGTCGGAGAGAGAGAGAGAGAGAGAGAGAGAGAGAGAGAGAGAGAGAGAGATGCGGGCTTTCCCTCTCTTCCAAGGCAAACTGCGTCCCACAGAACGATCACCCGGTTGCAAATCACTAGAAAAAGCGAGATCAGCTTTGCCTTGAACGCAGACCTCAGTCTCTTAAGCCCTTCAAACCTCTAGGTCGACAGTCTGATTTGAAATCATAAAATGTATTTGTGGTACACAACCGTAGCCATGGAGGTTAGTAAGAAATGTCAGTCAGGGAGACTTGGAAGTAGATTTTTTTATTGCTGTGCCAATTGCAGTCATTTGCTGTTAGGGGTAAATAGGGTCGCCACCCCGTGCCTTTATTACCCTTGAGTAAATATCATAGTAGAACACGGCTCGGTTCTGGATTACCGACCACCCAACGTGGGCGAACGCAAAGCTCTCCAAACAAATCTCGTGTATTTAGGTATTTTTCGGTTGCGTTCCCAACGCGAGGAGTCTAAGGCGCATTTTGTCTCGTGCGGAGCGCGATTCTAACCCCTCTACCACAAAGCAGCTAAGCTATAACAACGTCCTTCTTGGTGCATATAGTAAGTACTTCTTGACGCATATGGAGAGTCACAGGCACCATTGGCAATCGCTAGCAGCTTTTCCTTGCCCAAATTCACCATCCCTAAGCCCAGCGCAGCAACCCTCCTTCCCCTCCTTTTCCCCCTTTGTATTTAACCGGGAACAATGACAACAACAAAAAGACTATCCCTTCGAAGTAGAGTGGGGGGAGCTCTGTCTCCGGGCAAAATGGAACGCGATTTCAGCTGAATATCTTAGTCTGTTCCTAATCGTAATGGCCGTTGCAATTGTAATAGTAGCATCTACTACCTGTAGCAAAGAATCAAATCTACTGGAGTCTATAGATAAGGAAATTGTTTTTTATTCCTGGGTACCTTCGGGACAGAGTTTTATATTGCACAACAAATTAGAACCCATTTTCTCACCCAGTGTCCCCTCCAGTGTATGTGTGTGTGTGCGAAGTAGCTTTGTGTGTTCCTTCGTCAACACATGGATTTCCCTCCTGCTCCTGTTCCTCACACCAGCTGTGCCTTCTCTTCACTACCTAGGCCGCCTGCTCGGGTCTAATCTGGAGATCTGCCAGATCAGGGCATCCGCTTAGAAAGAGACCGACCAGCTGCAAAACTTTCCATTTCTATCTTTCTAAAGTTACTTTCCTCCCCAACAGCACAGAGACTCTTCCTTCTGCCAAAAAAGTGGCAGAGGGATGCAGCTTAGCTGTGCTGATGGTTTGGCAGCCCTACATATAAGGCGATGCAGTACTCTAACCTGGAATTTGCCAGTGTTAGATGGATTTTGATGAGTAGGGGAGGATATTTAATTTATTCCGCTTCTTACTTGTGTAAGAATGCAAATACCTATTTCAGCAGAGTTAAAGACCAGCATCTGTGTACAGCTTATATGTAGAAGCTTTTAGAGACAAGGTTGTCTAGAACAAATTATGATATCCAAGGCTGCTTAGGCAGATTTGGATCATCTTCCTTCTCTGTTTCCTCTTAACAAATAGATCATGCTTAGACTGTTCAAGTAAACAAGAACGATATAATGTTTACTCACAGCAAAAGGATTCAACAGGGACAGTGATGAACACCAGGAAGAATAAGTTTATGTTTTCTATTGTACCCCCTCCCAGCACAAAAGTTTAGAGGATATGAAATCATAGAGTCCCCTGTTTGTGACTCTTTAGCAATCATGCACTTGTGGTTGGGCTGCAGATTCTTCTGCGTAAGACAGCTTCCTACAGGGACCAGATCCGGGCGCTCTTGGAGGAATCTGATTTTCTAGATCCATTTCATTCAGAGTTTAAGCCTGGTTTTGGTGCAGAAACTGCTTTGGTTGCACATAGCTATCCACTTCCGTGTTTATTTACTGAGAATAATATCAATCGCAATGGTTATCGGTTTCATTCCACGAATTCCGTCTTCCCTGGAAAACGGGTAGCGTTATATTTTGTAAAGCGCTGTGGCTTCCAAGGTTAGCTGCAGATAAGCTTACAGTTGACTCCCATCGCATCTGAAATTCATATTCTTACGTCGTCCACACTGCCAATAGCCCTGTGAGGTAGTGGTCCCATTTTACGGACAAATGACTCAGAGAACATGACATCAAGACCTAGCTGAGTCTCAACTGCTGATTCTTTCGCTGTCTTCTTTTCCTTGTTGGGGATAAAAAGTCAATCCGCTCGAAACGCGTTGGGGGCTTTGCTTAGTTCTTATGGGAACTGCTTTACACGTTGTTCGCTTGCTCAGGTTTGCTTTGGAAGATCGCGAGGGAACAGCTGAGCTTCGTATTTCAGAAGGGTGGGAGCCAGAGTTTTGGGTAAGGGGTAAGTGCACGATACTCAGTAAGGTCAGCAGTTGGATATACATCATATTTAATTCAACAATAATAATAATAATAATAATAATAATAATAATAATAATAATAATAATAATAATAATATTTCTTCCTTTGCTTAACGAATATGTTGCCCACACACGGACTTTGGCATCTTTGGCATGCACATCTAAATATGGGTCCATTTAATTGCTTATAACAATTGTCAGACTCAGAGAGTAGAACTGGCGAGTGGGTCAAATGTAAGTGTCCCACCTAAGGAATAATCACATATCGTCTGAAACATGGATGAGGCTAGATCATCCCATCCTGCCGTCCCTGTGGCTTATTTCTTGTTCCATTGTCCTCCATCTTGGAGGCTCACATGGTTGAATCCAAGCAAACAACTTTTTTAAAAATCCCAGCACATAGAAAGCTAGAGGTCAGGGGAAAAGGATTCTAGTCTACCTGACAGCTAGGTTTCTATGTGCAGAGATGGATTGATTGTACGGGAAATAATTCCATTATGCGACACTCCCACACACGACAACCTGCCACTTGATCGGCTAATTGTAATAAGTTTTAAAACAGGTTCCCAAAGCAGCAGAGTCCGAAGTCCCACTAGGAAGCTCTGGAGATAGGAACAGCTTGATATAAACACCCCGGTTTATATCAAGATATTTTGGTAGCTGAGAGCAGATTCTCCTCCCCTCCACCCGAGGGAATTACCTTCCCGCCCGCCCAGCACAAGGAGATTCTCCGAAGAGCTATTAAGGGGTTGGTGTACTCGGCTCGCTCGGAGGCTGGAAGAGGAGCGTTTTTGGTGCCACTGGAGAGAATCCATAAGAGAAAGAGCAAATATTTGGTGCTGAAGGGCTCTTAAGGGCTGACGAGTACCATTTACTTATTTCTACACAGCAGTGTGGGCTTAGGATATTCAATAGCTTAAAAGGCTAAGAGAGGTCACTGGAGTAGAGACTTTCTCTCCTGACTCGCGAAGTTTGAAAAACAACAACCCAAACCAACTTTCCTTAGAGAGTCCTTGGCAAGGATTCTAAGAGGCACCTTCAATACTTCGTCCCTCCGGGCTTCAAACTCCACACACAGAGAGAGACAACCTCCCCAGAAGCCAGGAACTGTTTGCTTTCAGGGTCAAGATTTTAATATAAGTACCTTTCTTTCTTAGAGGGGTCGAGGAGTTAGGAGGTGGGGATAGTGGGTGAGGGGTCCCCCTCCCCTAATTCGTTGCCATCGCTGATGGCCTCAGAAATATTGGCCTGTCCTTGAGGACACATACAAAGGAGAACTATCTCCTTTTGTGAGACACCCCCCTCCTTTTTGGCTACTGTTGTTTGCGGAGAGGAGCCGGCACCTCTCTAAGCTCTTTGCAGCCACGCTGGCTCCGACCCATTTCTTCTAAACAGCCCTATTATATTCAAGGCGGACTTTGCCTTTCCAGGCAGTTGTGATGGCTACCTTTGGCTCCCATCCTCAGCCCAGCGGAGCCGAAGGGTTTGCATTGAAGCCGAGGTCCATACGCAGCCTGGTCCACAACTCAGATGAAAACCAGGGCATTTGGACCCAGACCAGTTCAGCCCCATCCCCTTCCTTAAGTGTAAAAAAGGAAGCATTTATCTCCCAGGGTTTCGGCGTACCATGTTTGGCGACCCTGCTTCTAGATTGAAGTTATGAATTGATATTCATTACACACACACCCCCACACCCCTAAGCTGGCATTCAAATGCTGGTGGGCACCCGGAGCCCCTGGCTATGAATGAGTTGTTTCCCTGAAGTCGTTTCCATTTAATCTCATTTAAAAAGACATAACTAATAAATTTGTATGGAGTAGGCTGCAGTAGACGCAAAGCAGAGTCGATCGTGGTTCAAATCCCATTGAACCCAATTGAAAACCATGACAACAAGGAACAAGCTCCGATTTATCCCGGAGAGCTAAAGCACATTGTCAGGAGGCGCCAATCACCTATTATTCCCCGTCTGAACAAATGCAAAATCTTGACTGGAACAAATGCTTCCAACAGGTCCAGGACATAGGGCTACATTTCCCCTTTGTTCACAGGCTAGCAGTTGGCATGTATTTGTGTTCCCCTCGGGCCGACCACCCAGGACGATGGGGAGGCTGATCTAGGAGGAACCAGGGGAGGGACGGGGGAGAGGGCTGGGAAGGGGAGGGGGGGGGAGGCAGGAAAGCGACTGTCACCGGGCACGCTTGATAGGTGGCTCCAATCATCACGGCCTGGGAATCTTTTCTAGAGAGCCTGTCCAGTCCCTAAGAAATATGCAGGAAGTCGGCCAACTGGAGCCCCGTCCCCTGCTCATCCCAGGCCACAAATCAGCCCCAGAGACAGAGCTCTTTGAGCCTCCCCGCCGGGCGCATTATTGCTCTATTTACATTTTCAGCCGGCCAGCGGGGAAAGAGGGCCAGAATAAGGAGGGGCGGGACTCAGGCTCCGCTCCGAATAGGCGCGCCGAGAGGCGTTTGTGTTGGGGCGCTGTTTGCACAGGGAGCTGCGAATCAATAACCGCAGGAGATTAAAAGAATAATCCCCCCTCCTCCTCTCCCGCCGAGATACAGGCCCATCTGGAATCATAGCGAAAGGAACCACAAGCCACAATTGCACGGATTAATTGACTGATTAATTAATTAATTGCTCAGGGGAAGCCTCCTGAAGAAGTTAGTATAAGGATGTGACTAAGTGATAAGACTATCAAAGTATCCGCATCATACCTTCCCGGACTTTTGAGACCTCTGGACTAAAAACAAATCATTGTGATGTATGGCATAAAGATCAAAAGATCACAAAAGCATAAAATACAGAACTAATGACCGAGCACTGAATCATTCTCTAAAAATGCTTGGCAAACCAGAAATATTTTCAGTCAGCGTTGTCTTGCCTTAGTAATGGACTGGATGAGAGTCAAGGTACTGAGGCACAATCCAGATAATACCAAGGCACTCTTAATGGGTGGCTCCCTAGACTGGATGTATGGGAGATGACCTGCTCTTGATGGGGTTACACTCCCTTTGAGGGAGCAAGTTCATAGTTTGGGGGTACACCTGGATCCTTTACTGTCACTTGAGGCAGTGGTGCTGAGTGCCTTCCATCCCTTTCAGCTGGAGGCCCTATCTGGACAGGGATAGCCTAACTTCTGTTGTCTATGCTCTGGTAACCGCCAGGTTAAATTACTGCATCACGTTAATATGTAGGACTGCCTCTGAAGGCGGTTCAGAAGCGTCAACTGGTGCAGAATTTGGTGGTCAAGTTGCTCACTGAAGGCAAGGCAGTTTGAGCATATTATAAAGATCCTGGCCTTACTGGACTGGCTACCAGTTAGTTTCCAGGCCCACTTCCAAGTGCTGATTTTTACCTACAAAGCTTTAAACAAGTCAGGACTGCAATATCTCAAGGACCACCTCTCCCCATCTGAATTATCCCAGACCCTGTGATCATTATCTGAGGCCCTTCTTTGTGTGCCTCCTCCATGAGAGGTCTGAAGGGCAGCAACTCAAAAACAAAACCATTTACTTACATTACAATGCAAGCAGCAAATATATCAAACTGGTATGCTGGTAAAAATACTTCTTAGTTACAAAATATAAAATTACTTTCCAAAGTGGAGTCTGGGTTCTGGGCAGAGCCAAGGCATGTACAACTGTTCACATTGCTGGCTTGAAAGAAAGAGAAGGAGAGCTCAGACAGGAAGTACATAAAATTTTATTCTTTGTTTGAAATTCCCACCAAAACATTAAGAAAATGACCTCAAATAGTCCATTCTATATTGATTCAGGAAATCTTTAAGTGTCAGCCCCTCATGTGCCTTTCTGGCAATCATGCATTTGTGATTTTGACTGTAAATCCTACAATTTCTAGCTGCTGTGTAAACCACAGTGCCATAACAGGTGTCCTTGCCCAGAATGTCTGGCTCTGAGAAAGGATCCCCATGGCCCTTTCTCAGAACATGCAGGGATGCCGTGGAGAGGATGACAGAGAGTTTAGCCTCACCTTCTTTAGTTTCACCAGGGTGGTGGTGATAAGCAGTGTTACCAACAACAGCAGGAAGGCTGGCAGGCAGGAAAGTGAGGTAGCTAATAATGAGATAAGTGGGTAAAGGGGTCACCCTGTTATCTGACTGAGTTCCCTCTTTCTGCCTCATGACTGGGTGGGTCCTGCCTTCCTGAGCTGGAAGCCCACATTTATTGGACTGAAGTGAATTCAATGCATTTAAGTAGCAGTTTGTTTGAGTTGCAATTAAATCTGGTTAACCCATTGAAGGGACGCAGGTGGTGCTGTGGATTAAACCACAGAACCTAGGACTTGCCTATCAGATGGTCGGCGGTTCGAATCCCCGTGATGGGGTGAGCTCCCATTGCTCGGTCCCTGCTCCTAGCAGTTCGAAAGCACATCAAAGTGCAAGTAGATAAATAGGTACCGCTCCGGCAGGAAGGTAAACTGTGTTTCCGTGCACTGCTCTGGTTTGCCAGAAGCGGCCTAGTCATGCTGGCCACATGACCCGGAAACTGTACGCCGGCTCCCTTGGCCAATAAAGCGAGATGAGCACCACAACCTCAGAGTCGTCCGTGACTGGACCTAATGGTCAGGGGTCTCTTTACCTTTACATTTACCCCCACTGAAATAAATCACATGATATTTTTCAGTTTACCCTAAACCACCATGCAAACCTTTAGCACATGAACACTGAAATAAGTGTTGTGTCTAATGGAATTCAGTATGCAGGTAGGTTTTGTATGCCTGTGAATTGATGCTAGTTCTCTGTGTTTGGAATAAAGGCAAATATGGTTAGTCCCCTGCATGTCAAATATACAGTATACCCTTTTCTCATATAAGTTAAGCAATGGATTCATAGCTAAAGATTAAGTTACCATTTCTACAGTATTTTGAGTAATTCCAAAATCTCTTTATCATGATCAGCTAATATGCCACAAGACAGTGAGCAGACTTTTGTTGAATTGTTCCTAGGATTTCATCTTAAGGTCTCCCAGCCAAACAGATTAGGTGGAAATCAATTATGTTGAAATCAGTATCTAATAGGATTGAGATGGGATATATATGCAGAATCAATTGCTTCAGAACTAGGAAAGAAAACACCAGTAGCCACTTGTTCCTTACAAACAAAAATTATTTAAAAAATTGTCCACTAGCACCTTAGAGACCAACTGTTTGTTCTTACACATTCCTTAATTACTAACTGAATTGTTGAGTTCAAATCATATTTCTAATAGATTGTCATTATAAAAAAATTCCTTCCAGTAGCACCTTAAAGACCAACTAAGTTAGTTCTTGGTATGAGCTTTCGTGTGCATGCACACTTCTTCAGATACACAGATTGTCATTGTCATTCTGACAGACGGTCATTGTTGCTGACAATCTGGGTATAGCTATTGAATCCAGCAATTGCCATGACCCTATGGGGAAGAAATATTCCCTACTGCTGATGTTAATGCATATCTGGTCCCCTTGATGCTTTCTTCAAAAAACCCAAGTTTGCAATGCAATCCAGATTGAAAAGCATAGAGCCAATTGGACGGGGCCCCACCTGGTGGTATCCTTGCCCTAAAGCAGATGCAATGCTGTCCATGGTGATTCCATAACTTGCCTGGTACCAATTTTGTTCTGGTATTATCATTACTATTAAAACTTATATACTGCCTTCATCGAAGGACCGCAAGGTGGTTTACTGTATAAACACAAAATGCATAATAACACACAAAACTATACCCACCCCCCAGGTTAAAAGTGTGGGATGTATTATTACTTGAGCAGTTGAGTACAACAATTTCCTGTTGCCTAGAATGGACACAGGGGAATGTGGCTCCAGACAGGGAGGACTTCCTGTCATACCTGCTCTAGAGCTTCCTCCCTCTGTGTGTGACCAGGAAGATGGGCATGACCCTAGCTTACCAGATAAAAGGGATGGCCATGCAACCATCTCTCTCTTACCATTTGGACTCTTACTCTCTTACTCTTGCTCTCCTGGCTCTTAGCCAGTGCAAGGCTCAATCTTCACATAGGCTGGAGCCCTCAAGCAGAAAGTCTGAGATGTAGCTCAGACCTCTTTTCACTGGAACCACAAGATAAAGCCTGCCTTCAGATTATTGGTGTGAACAGAATATGAGTAAAACTTTATTCTTACTTTTAAAGAAGACTGTGTTGTCTTATTATTATTTAAAGAGGGAAATAAAGGGGAAACTTACCAGGAACAACCCAGACTGGACAAGCCAGAGTGGATTTCTTAATTAAAGGATTCTAACGAATTAACAACTTGCTTCCAATAAGATGGAAATGGAATGTGCTCTGCTGTTTACTCACTAGCGTGAGTGATGAGGAATAATATCAAAATTATATATCCTCCCCTACCTTCCTTAACATTCCCACAAAAAGGTCATAGCTTGTATAATTAGCCAAATGCCTTGTTGAAGAGGAATGCACCTTCTGCATTTCCCCTGTTTAACTAGCTAGTACCATCTGAGAATCTGAGAATCATAGAATTGTGGAGCTGAAAGGGAATGTGGGGGTCATCTAGTCCAACCCCCTGCAACGCCCTCATTGCCTCACTCCTCATTCTGGACATTTTTCTAAGCTTAAGTGTAACCAATCCACTTCCTTTTGAGTCCCAAACCCATCTGACTCTAGAAAACAATGCCTATACCTAAAACTATGTACATTTTTCTTCTTCCTTTAAAGGAGAGTGCCATTTCCACCCTGAGCATCCATCTCACAGATGGCGTCTTGCATTCTTGGGATCCAGCTGTCAGCTGCTGCTTCAGGAACAACCTTCTTTTGTGGTAACTTTCTACAGAATGATTGTAACTCTTAACATTTTGTTTTGACATGACTTTTCCCACTAAATTAGACTATTGGTTTATCTAAAGTTGGTTTGCTGTTTTTGTGGGATGTAATCCACTACAGCAGTCAAGTACCACACTTACTGTTTGCCTAGAGTGGATATGCAGGGGAATGTTGGTTCAGCCAGTTGAACTTCCTGTTACACCTGGTCTGGAGCATCCTTTCCTTTGCATGTGACTAGTGTGGGATGTAATCCATTGAGAGCAGTCAAGTACAACATTCCTTGTAATGCTAGAGAAGACATGCAAGGGAATGTTTGGTGCAGCCAGTCGAAACTTCCTGTTTCTCCTGACTGAAGTATCCATCCTTTTGCATGTGATAGAAGGTGGGTGTGACCTAACCTGTCCAGGTAACAAAAGGAAGAGTCACTCAGCACACCTCTTTTTTTGGACTCCTTTGTTTGACCAGCTTTTAGCTAGGACTGCTCTGCTAGCTCTCAGCTAGCGGAACAGTAGGATTATTCCCCCATATGGGATAGATCCACATGTACGTATTTTTAACTAAGTCTGCCTTCAGGGATTCAACTGTGAACTGATGTAAGTAAACTTCTTTTATTGACTTTGCATAAGATTGTCACGTCTTTATTCTTTTAAGAGGATTAAAGGGAACTTACCAGGAACGTACAATTCAATGTGAAGACAGACTGAATTTTATAATAGTGAGAGGCTTACACAAGCCTGCAACCAGCTATCTGCTATGCATGTAAAAAAGGAATGTAAACTCTGCTAAGTAAAGGAACTTGCTGGTGCATGTTAGGAAGGATATTAATAAACAATATATCCTCTCCTGCCACCCTGAACATTCCCACAACTAGTAGGTGGGTATGACCTTTCCAGACCTGGCAAAAGGCCAAGTCACGTAGCCACCTCCTTTCTTCTTTTTCGTCCTGTCTGCTTCCTGATTCACCTAGACTGCACTGCTGGCTGTTAGCCGGCAGTTCCTAGGTTATCTCCCATATGGGGTAAACCTGTCTGTACATATTTGTAACTTTAAGCCTAAAGCCTGCCTTCAGGAATCACACTGTGCTCTGCCTGATCACAAGTAAAACTACTTTTTGTTACTTACAAATAAGACTGTTGTGTCTTTATACTTTTAGGAGGGATAAAAGGGGTCTTACCAGGAATAATAGAACAGATCTCAATCTGGGCAAGCCAGACTGAATTGCTTATTATTTTAAGAGACTCACACGAGTCTGCAACCAGCTTTCTTGCTGTGTAAAAGGGGGAATGCACTCTGCTGCATAACGAAACTTGCTAGCGCGAGTTAGGAAGGATAATATTAATCAATATATCCTCTCCTATTACCCACAACACTCCCACAGTTTTTAGCTTCAGTTGTGTTATGCGAGGATGGGGGGTGGCATGAGCTTATGGCACTGGATTGAAATAACTTGAAAATAGATCCAAATATCCCTTCTACGCTGTTCCCCACCACCCAGGCAGGAGTGGAATAACTCCCTCTTCTAGGAACACTGCTGTCAACCCAGCCCAAAGTGAGCCACACCGGTTCCAATACCAACCACTCTAAAGCAGATGTGGAGAATCCAGGGCCCCTCTATGTTGTTGGACTCCAGCTCCCATCAGCCCCGGCCATCACTACCAATGACTAGGGATGATGGTGGCTGAAGTCACACAACAGCTGGAGGTCAAGGTGTTCCCCATTCCTGCTTACTCCAGTTTAACACCATCAAATGTGTATAATCTGTGTGCACAAGAACTTCTGAAGCCCCCTGAGATTAACACCTATCCCTACAGCTTTCAATATGATTTAGTTTCAAGTAAGTGTGCTTAGGAATGCCGTTCTATCTTTGAGTTTTGAAAAAAACAACAACATGGCAAAACGATCATTTCTTTCTTTTCCTTTTGCAGGTTTGCAGGAAGTTGCTTTGTGATCCATCTCCTGCACTGGTAGGAAGTGACTCTTCAAGGTTTGGAGCAGAAGTCTTTCCACCCCTACCTAGGGATGGTGGGTACTGAACCCAGAATCGACAGCATGCAGAACCTTTTCTCTCACACTGAATTGTGGCCCTTCGCTAACTTGGCTACAAGGAAGGCTCACACCTTTGGAAAGCAGAAATCAGTGGTTTGGCGCAGATGACCCTCATGGTCCCACCCAACTCTACAGTTCTATGATTCTATGGTTTGGCCTCCACAAGATGATGGGTCGAGCTAGGAGTCTGCGATACTCTTTGGAAGTAGGACCCCGGTCCCACTGACGGAACGGGCTTCCTGGGAAAGCGTTTTCACGACCTGGGAAGCTCAGCCACGCTGGTGCCTCCCTGGCGTTGGGCGGAGAGGGACTCAAGAGGCTGTTCCCGCGGGGTACGCCCCTGGATGTTTGAGGCGCGAAGGGAAGCCCTACGCACCCTCTGCAAAAGAAGAGAAGGGGACCCATTGAGACTGAATCCTGGGTAGCTGTGCCCCCGAAGTGGTTCCCAAACCGGGAGAAGAAAACAAACAATGAATAAATTCCTGCATTCTCGTGAAAAGGCTGAGGAGCGAGGGAGGGCTCGAGGCGAAAAGCAAGCGAGCCCCGGACAAGCGCTGCGGATGTCCCTGCGAGGATTCACTTTGTGTGCTCACAGAAGGGCGGAGGGGCTAGCGAGGGCGGCTGCTGGTCCCCGCATACCACCCAAGATGTTATTCACGGCGAACAATTACCATTATCTGTCCCCACTTTGGCCTAATCAGACAGAATCTGTAACACTGAAAGCTGCTTCCTGCTGGCTTTGGGGAGGGGTGATTCTGTGGGGGGTGGGGAGAGGAGGGGGGATGGGTAGGGGGCTGCGTGTGTGTGTGCGTGCGGGGGGGGGTGAGGTTGCCCTTACTCCCCATTAGAGCTTGAGCACTTGACTAATTCAGGTACTTAGCATCCCATAGACAGGGACGGTTTGAAAGCAGCCCGTGTTGACGCTGGGGAGGAGGACTGTTGATATAAACAGGAGCCCCCTCGGTAAGCGACACTAATCTCTCGCCGGAGGGGAAGCAGGGATGAGCCTCCGGCCGAGTCTTCCCGGCACCCAGTAGCTGCGCTCTCCTCGCCTTAGCCTGCCCATCACCGCCACTGCCGAGGACTGACTAAGAGGCGGCGGCGGGCATCTCTGCCATGACTACCGTGGGCAGGATCAGCTTCACGGTGCGGAGCCTTTTGGATTTACCCGAGCCGGAAGGCGGCGGAGGCAAGGAACAGGACCCCAGCGAGGGATACGGCCGCTCCCTGTACCGGGAATGGATGGAAACGGACAGGAGCCAGTATCTGTGTGAGTGGGGGGGGGGGGGCCGGCGCGGAGATCGCACAGGGATGAAGGGCTTGGGGGAGATCCGGGGGAGAGGGAGGGAGAAAATAAAGGCGACCACCATTTTAGAGGGAGGTGGAACAGGCGGGGAGATAACGGGGACGTGGTGGTCACCCAGAGATAATGGGCGGAGGAATATTGAACCCCAAGAATATTGCTGGGCAGAGATGATGGAAAGGTGCGTGCGTGCGGCAGAGAGGGGAGAACTCACCCACCCCACTGAAGGGAAATCGATAACGCTATGCATCCAGGAGATATTGAGCGAGAGATGTCATATTTGACTTTCATACATATCGCTGGTGTACGCAGGTGTGTGTACACGGACCCAGGGACGCCCACACACTCGTTACTCAAAGCAAGGCAGAAATACATTTCTTCCTATCATAAAGCTTACTCCAGGCAAAACCGTGAGATCCCTGTAGTAGCCTTTGTGCTTAGGAATGGTCCAGCTTAGGTATTGTCTCTTCCGCGCTGATATCTTCAAGATGGACACATATGCGTCTGTTCAGATATTAATATAATATGTATTTACTAATTGGTCACATATTATATACTAAAACTATTACGACTTCACATGTAGGGTTATTTTTTTGTTTCTTGACGGTGCCTTTTACCTCGACTATTAATGCTTTGCCGTTTATATATCTACCGTTTTCTACAGAAAATGTACCATACGAATTTAAGGACACTTCCTCAGCCAGAAAATTCCACTGAATGAACGTGTGCCTAGATGAAGATGTTGGCAAATATATATTATATGATTCTATAGTCCTTTTTTAAAAAAAACAAACAGATCTCTGTTCATAGTTTTTTATAATTGCTTAGAGGCAGGGAAACAGACTTCATAGAGATATTTCCCACCTTATGGAAAATCAAAACATTTTTTGTAGATAAAAATAACAAACCAAGCTCAGCCCAGTATACAATCTATACCACAGTTGCTGTAATTAGTTAATATTACTGTAGTAATTATAATGATTAGAATATGCTTGTATTGCTGGGCAACAAGATTAGATCCGTGGCTGTCTTTTGTAGTCCCCCCCCCCCAGGGGCTCAGTTTGTTTAATTACAAAACACGCTTCAGTATATCCCTGGGCAATTTCCTCATCATAGCTGATTTCTACGGTCTGTCTTTCCCTCCCCTTCCCTCACCACCGATTTCTGTTTCCAAGTAAAGGCTCTTAAAGCACTGTAGTCTATTTCTGTGGTAGTTAGTATGTACGCATGTACCAAGTTCCAGCCTTTCTACAGAATCCATGGCTTAGATCATGATGGTAATATAATAGTGAAAGATGATCTGACTCATCCATCCATCGATGCATATTTGTTCGAAGCCCGATAAACTCCAGCGCTTGGATTCAAGTCCCATTGGTCTGAACTCCAGCTGAATGCTAACCAAGTTATGAGTAAAATCCAGCCACACTTAAGTTTTTGTTTTTTTAAAAAGAAGTCCAATTGATTTCAGTGGGAGATGTAGCCACGTGTTTTTATTTCCCTTTGAAATCAATGGGACAGAGCTTAATTTGGGCTGGCTAGGCAGTGATTTTTGCTTCCACCCCAGTGAGGTTTGGAGAAATGTTCGATCAAGGAAAATGAGGGGGGCGGACTTAATGAAATCCACACCTACAAGCCTCACTCCTGCCGAATCGTGCTGCCTGCAGCCTTGTAAAATATAAGCTCCCCCTCCCTACGACCCCCCAATAGCCTTTTCAGGCTGCCGTTTAGTCCGATCCTATGCATATTTGCTCAGAATTAAGTCCCATTAGATGCGAAGAGACTCCCAAGTAAACGCGCCCAAGATTGCGACCTTCGATGGAAGTAACTTTGGTTCCACCGAGAGCAGATGGGTTTACAGGCTGTGTGCCCGCTAAACCTTTAAAGCACACACACTGACACACATACCCCATTAAATCCTGGGAATTGTAGTTTGCTAAGGGTGCCGAGAATTGCAGTTCTGTGAGGAGTAAACTATAGTTGCCGGAATTATTTGGGTGAGTGGGTGTGCTAGAAATGGATGCTGTATACGCAGCTTAAGTCCAAGTCAACTTGTTTCCGGTCGTCTTGCCAATAGTTTAAGCTCCCTTGTTCTCAAGATGAGGAGAGTAGTGGGTCGTTTTCTTGGCCTCGGCTCTGCTTTCACCAAAAGCAGATCCCCTGGTTAAATACAAGAGTCTGCCGCTCCAGAAGATGCTTCTCGTTTGGCCCAATGTTTCCAGAAGCGGAGTAGCAGTTCTTGGATATCTAAGGACCCTTCCCCTTGTGGAACAGGAACGGCTTGCATCTTAAATCTCCGGCACTGAATTAAGGAAATACGCAAACGAGTACGAGTCCATTTATAGACAGAGTAATTCACAACGGGTAGCAGCTTATTTAAAATCCTAATAACCCAGCTCAGTCTTCCAAAACGCTTCTTGGGAAAATGGTGCGCCCCAGGGCTTCCTAGTGGGGTTTTCCGGAGGCAATGGCCCTTGGCCATAAACCCTCGCAGGTATTCTTGCTGATGCGCCTCCATTCCGATTTTTTCCATCCGCCACTTCGATAAAAGCTGGTCCCTTCGCAGCTAAGCGACTCCTGAATGAGAGGAGGTGGGGAGAGATTCTTGTCACAGAAAGACAGACAGGAAGACAGACCCATTGGTTTCTAGAGGCATGTCTCACGCACCGTATAAACAAAGCATTTGCCATTAGTAAATCCACCAGGAATATCACTTCCACATACCCACCCACGATCCATGCTTAGGATAACAAATGCGCTCAGCCGCATCTTCTCTTCTTTTAGCTTATTAAGGCGAGCGGCTGCTTGGGGGGCTTCCGGGAGATCTCTTGATCTAACCTTACGCTTGGAGACGGCGAATACAAAAGGGTACTTTAAAATAGATGTTGAGCCCTTGCAGTTGGGTGTGTGTGTGTATGTATGGGAGAGGCAGTAAGAAGGATGAGAAAGTTTAATAGATTTTTGGGCATCCGATAAATGTCTACCTCTCACTTTTCTTGTTCTTTTCTCACACTCACTCACTCACATACATATATACGCACCCTACAAACCACCAAACGCACCAATCATTGTTATTTACTGTTTTGCAGCTTTAGCAAGCGCTCCAGCTGCCCAAGTATGAATAAAAAAATAAGATAAAACGCAAAAGATTAGGAACTCAGCAAGCTAAAAGCCACAAACCCATTTCTACAACTGTACAATTAATATTTCGTAAAAGGACTGGCTGGAGCTCATTGAAATCAAGGGGAGATATTCGCTATTGTAAAACTCTTCCAATAGAGAGGGTAAGATAAGAACAATATTTCATCAAGATGATAGCTGAAAGGAAACCTTGCCCGCAGTCTCGCGCTTAACTCGCGTGACACAGAAGCGGTAGCGCTGTCTTCTCAACGCAAACCACAGGAAGGCGGTTTCTCCCGCGTCCTAGTGCTGCTCCTGTTCTTATCCGAGGTTCTTGCGGGAGTGGATTGGTGCTCCAGGAGACCAGTTCACGTCAGTCTCCAGTGTTGTTGGCTGGCAACTATGCATAAAATAGCCACATTTAAAAATCAAGATGAGGCGGGTGAGAATTCCCAGAGTCATCTCGCGGTAAGGTTGGGAATATCTCCCTTGGGAAACCCTGGAGAGCTACTCCCGTGGATGGGACCAATGGTTTGATTTCGTATAAAGCAACTTCGTGCGTTCCTGTGTAAATCCTACCCGATCCACCATCAAAGCCCTGTCCAAATAAAAAGGTCACAGTGCGCCCAAATAAAAGCGCTTCTTGGGCTTCGGCTCTGTCGGATCTCCAGAGAAAATGGATCTATGGGTGGTTGGGCAGATTTATTTCTGCATTTTGTGTGTGGCTATAGCTATATGTTCTAGAAATACACATATCAGGTAAAAGAAAGTGCTTCTTCACGCAGCGCACAGTTAAACTGTGGAACTCATCCCACAGGAGGCAGTGACAGCCCCCAACTTGGATGGCTTTAAGACAGGATTGGACAGATTCATGGAGGAGAGAGCTATCAAGGGCTACTAGCCATGATGACTCTGTTTCTGAATGCCTGTTGCTGTAAACCACAGGAGGCGAGAGGACTCTGGGGCTGAACAACTGCTTAGGAGTTTTCTACGGGCATCTGGTTTCCCACTGTGAGAGCAGGATGCTGGACTAGATGGGCCAGGGGCCTGATCCAGCAGCCTCTTCCCCATGCCCTCTTTCTCCACAAACACAGCATAATGTACCATTCAGACCTAACCTATAGGTCGGATCCATTGAACAGTACAGTGGTACGTCGGGTTACAGACGCTTCAGGTTGCAGACTCCGCTAACCCAGAAATATTACCTCGGGTTAAGAACTTTGCTTCAGGATGAGAACAGAAATCGCGCAGCGGCAGCGGGGGCCCATTAGCTAAAGTGGTGCTTCAGGTTAAGAACAATTTTTAAGTTCTTAACCCGAGGTACCACTATATTTCATTGATGATGTTGTTGATGTTGATGATGTTTCGACTGCGCTTTCAGTCTTCCGGAGTTTCCTAATCCTCGCTTACATGCGTCCCTTTGGAGCGGTAAATAAGCAAATGACAACCACGAAACGGGATCTAACGCGCCTGCCTTGTCTCCTTCCCTCCCCAACCCTTGTCTTGCCCCGCAGCTTCGGACGAGAGCGGCCCCGAGAGCAGATCGCGGCCGGCCGCCGCCTCGACACGAGCGGACGAGGACGACGACGAGAAGAAGAAGAAGCGCAGAGTGCTCTTTTCCAAGGCGCAGACTCTGGCGCTGGAGCGGCGCTTCCGTCAGCAGCGCTACCTGTCTGCACCCGAGCGGGAGCAGCTGGCGCACTTGCTGCGCCTGACGCCCACCCAGGTCAAGATCTGGTTCCAGAACCACCGCTACAAGATGAAGCGCGCCAAGGGCAGCGGCGCCGGAGGAGAGCGCGCCGGGGAAGGAGCCGGCGGAGGAGGAGCGGCGGCGGCGCCTCTCCTGCGCAGGGTGGTGGTGCCAGTGCTGGTGCGCGAAGGCAAGGCGTGCCAGAGCTGCAGCGGCGCGGCGCAGGACTACGGAGGCGCACAGAGCGCGCTCGGCCTCCAGGGCTACCCGGCTTTCCCGCAGGCCGCCTCGCTAAGCCTCTACCCCACCTACCAGCACTTAGCGCCCCCGGCTCTTGTCTCCTGGAACTGGGGGTGAGGAAGGCGCCGAGGACGCAGACAGGTTGCCAGAAGGAGAGAGAGACACACACATACTGGACCCCGCCTGCCCTGGGGCGACGCCTTGGACTGGTGCCTTCATCTCGCGAGGCGTTGGCTTGGATAGTACTACTTTAGAGTAAAATGAGCCGCGGATCCCAACCAGTAAGAAAGAAAAACCCAGACATCAAAACCCCAGCTGCTTGCTACCAAGGGAAGTGGGTCCAATCCTCTCTCCCGCCCCCGCCAAATTATCTTTACGCGGAAGTAACAGTGGGATCTTGAAGACTGCAATTCCTACGCACTCTTCCTGGGGGTTAAGTTCCAAAGAGGATTGGCAAATAGGAAGGCGTATAGAAGGAAGGGTGCAAAGTTAAGATCGCCCAACCCGGGTTAATTTCCCTTCAACACACACACACACACACACACACACACACACACACACACAGTGTTCACAGTAAGGGGTCGGGAAAATATGGGGATTTTCTACCCATTGTTGTCGGTGAAATGGGATGGCAGCCCTCATGAACGATTGTGAGTAGCAAAGCCACGAATGGTAGTTGTTCCGGATTAATAGACAGCAGTGTGGGAGGGGTGCTTCGGATCCTGGTGTTACTTGGAAAAGAACAGAATTCAACGGGACTTCCCTGTCAATGTTGTGGGGATCGGAATGCCTGGCGTAGCTAACCTTGATCGTCTCGCCCTAACCCTGTTTTTGGCCTTTTGTTTTAGAAAGCTGGCCGAAAACATAGTTGCTTTTTAAAAGAAAAAGAAGGTTGAGTTTCATTCTAAACAAAACGAATAGTGAGTTGCTTGTATCAGACATAGTTGATTTTCAAATAGAACTTTCTTACCCTGATCAATAAACCGGATTGTTGGCAAACAAAAACCACCCTCGGGATCCGTGTCTTTTTGGCAGAAGAGGCCGGCATCCCAAGATGCGCGCGCGCTTGCGATCCCAGAAGTCCCATATCATCCACTATTTCTGATGGGACCATGCCGGCAAATTCAGGTTGCCCTCTTAAATTAATTGGTGCTACAAACTCCCTCCCTGCAAAAGATCGAACTTCGGGGGATAAGGAAAGGGGGGGGCGGGGAGGAGGAGGAGAATGCACTGGAAAGTGTGAGGCTAACAATTGCTTGGCCCAACTTCATATTACCAGCAAACAAATCAGAACAAAGGCTCAATAAATAGCCCTCGTCCTCTTCTCGCAAATCAAGGCCGAATGATCCAATGAATTGGTGTTTGGGAGCGACCAAGGTCTCTTCCCTTCTGGAAGGATCCCACTAAGTTCCCTTTTAAATATCTTTTTAAATATCTTTTGGGTGCCGTTGCCTGGTCATTTGGAATTATGGGATTAAAATCAGTCCCTTGGAGTTCGCGGGGTTCGCAAGTCTGTAAACGCTCAGAAGGTCGAATTGCTTCCCTGCATTTATGTCGAAGGGGCAATTTGCACCGGAAAGAGTGACTGTCAAGTGACAAGCTGTTAGGGAGATGCTTGACCCCTCCCCCCTCTCTCTGGGGTGCTTTCCTGCATATGGGCTTCTAGGACTGTTTCCAAGGCTAGGACCCCTTCGCGGTAGGAAAGCAACACACACACACACACACACACACACACACAGAGAGAGAGAGAGAGAGAGAGAGAGAGAGAGAGAGAGAGAGAGTTCCACAGTCTGCGATCTGGCAAATGCCATATTTGAATACCACCATCTCGTCCTATTAATGCAAGGCTACATTGATCAATGTGATTGCCATTAAATTTACCATACGAATGTGTACAGGAAGACGGATGCTCTGAACTAAACGTTTGCCCTAATTATATATAGCTACAGTCAATGACTGTACCCAGATTTTACACGGTGAACTAATACTTAAAGGCCCAGTTACATGGCTTCGAAAAATCCATTTGCTTCAACTGCCGTTTCGCACGTGCTCAAATATCTCGCGTTGAAATACAAGTTAACGTTAGCCGGATTTATAAGAAACGTATCAAAAAATAGGATATATTTATTTCAAAGCGTTGCGTTCAGAAACTGGGAAAGGAAGCACCATATAGCCTAAAAACGCAACTTTGCCCCAGACCCTTTTCCTTGGAAAGGAACCTAAAACAGCTGGTTTCCTCCAAGCTTCCTGAAAAATGCCTCCCTTTCTTATCGCACAATAAAACGTGCATATATGCAAGCTGAGTAGTAGTAGTAACAGCAGCAGCACCACCACCGTTGGAGACATTATTGCACAGCCCTTCTAATATTCTGCCACCTGCCTTGATCGATTGTTTCATTTGATTTGATGTTGTCCTTGTTTTTGCGAAGTGACAGTACCGAGAATGTATATATATTTTCCAAACAGCTCTTCCGACAGGAAAGAAACCGGCTCTGACTTGGTTTCGCGATGCTATTTTGTAACAATTGCGCACGTTTTCACTGCCTAATTGGCTCTCAGGGCGTGGGGGGTTAACTGAGCGATTTTCTATCTAGGGATTTTCTCGGGTTCCCTCACGTACAGCCTTATTGTCAGCCGCAATGCGATAAGAACGAAGACTTAAATAGAGCCCCTCGAAGTTTCTCAACTTTTATAAACTGAGATGAAAGGCAGGATTTTTATTTTTATTTAAAAAAAAATCTTTGCGTATTTCCAGGCTCTTTTAAATGATTTTAGGATGGGAACCTGCTACCTCGTCCATTGGCAAACAGCATAATCTCAATAGTGATAGCAGAGGGAAGTGATTTGGCGTTGGGTGGAAGAATTGAAATTCTAGTGCAAACAGTGCAGGTTGGATTTTGAACTGATCCTCTGACCTCCGTATCTCTCGCCTTTTGCGAAGTTCGAAAGTGGTGGTGTGGTCCTTCCTCGCTTCTCTTGGCTACCTGGCTGTGGAGGTAGGAAGATGGGAGTTGCGCGCATTCTCTCGAACGCCAATTAAGAGGAATATTATCGACCCTTTGGTTTGGCTGGATGGCTTCTTAAGCCAAGGGGGGGGGGGGAGTCTGCTCTATATTATACTAGGAGAAATATTACTGACCCACTCCTTTAGGCTGAATGGTTTCTAGATGGAACCTTGACTCTTTAGTTGTTTTCACAATGTACGGCTGCGTTTACTTTTTAATGATTTTGTTTTATTTGGGTATTCTAGTTTTTCAGCTTTACTGCTACTTGTGCATGCGTATTTATGTGTTTACAATGTGTTGTTTTTTTTGTAAACTGCCTTAAGTGGCATATAAATAGATGAGGAAGAAGAAGATGAAGAAGATGTGGGGCTTCACTTCCCACCAGGACTGGTACCAAAGAAGGACGTTTGCCCGGGTGTGTCCCTTTCCTTAAAACAGCTCATCTGAAAATGGACTCTTCTCAATTAAGCGCACCTCTTTGCTTTTGAGGCTATCAACCAGACCATCCCTCGGCGCAGGATCAAATTCTCTGGGCATTGATTGGTGGGTCGACCACAAAGCAACTTCTCTCTCTCTCTCTCTCTCTCTCTCTCTCTCTCTCTCTCTGTGTGTGTGTGTGTGTGTGTGTGTTTGCTTGTGTGCCTTTGGCTGCAGTGGGCCTTCTCAGTCCCATTGTTGTGGAGGGTCATTGTGCGATGCCCAACTCCGTGGGTGGTGGTTTCAAGAAGACATCTGAGTGGGGAGCAGAAGGATATTCGGGTCCAGCCTCTTGTTTCCGGGGTTGGGGGTTGGGGTGGACAGTCCTTGTTGTCACCTGTTTTTTTGTCTCAGCTGCTGGCCACCTTGTCTTCCATATGGTTGGGGTTATCTCCGAAGAATCTCCCAGAGAATCGCTCCCTTAAACCCCCTTTTGTCTCGGGAGTTGAAAAGGGCATTGTCATGCCTGAAAGGGACCAAGACAAAAAATCCCGCACTGTTTCAATTCAGGACTGTTTAATCAGTCCCTAGTGACAATTTTATAGGTTTTAGGCGGCACAATGGTATCTTTGAAAACCTTGTGGCCTTCAGGGGAGACAAAGAGCCCGAATTTTATGGGCTTACAACGCAAATTAGAACGTTGCCAACATGGAAGGGAGATTATCAAATTTGTATCATAAAAAAGCCTTTATAACAAATGATTGGGTGGGGGAGGGGCTGCGACTTCTAGCAATAGACTTTGTAGAAGATAGACTGGAAGCTACTTTGCATGTTAACTCTTCACTTAAGCCTTGCTTAGGCTTTGTTGAACTCCTGAATATAACCTGGCACTTATTCCCCCCACCTCCCACCCCAAATTGGTTTTTACGGTAAACAATCCTCTGCCTTATTCAAACAACAAAAACAGCTTTGCATACTTCACGAAACATTCTCCCAAAAAGTAATATTTATGAAAGTGGCAGCAGATGGACCCAAACAGAAATTCTTTGGGAGTATCTCCTGCTGAAATAAATGTGGCACAGCCACTGCCCCACCTGCATCTTGCAAGTTTCAGTGGTAACTGTCCTCACCCTGCTTCGAGCCCTCTGTTATTAGTTTAGCTCTGGGGAGCCCATGTGCCCAGTCTCCATAAAAGGGCTGTAGCTTATCTCCTTTCAATACAGAAGGTCCTAGGCTCAATATCTGGCAAAGGTTCTCTGGAAGATGAAATGAATGCCTGAACCAGTGCAACCTTACAAAGAAGGCGGCGGCGGGGGGGGGGGTGTTAAGTCATTCACAAACCCAGGTCTTATCACTTGATTTCTCTATTCTTGGGCAGTGGGATGTGGGAACTGCCTCCATTGAAAAGTACTGCAAGTAAGGAGGAGGGAGAATTCTTTGTGCTGATGTGCAATCTGGGATGGCTTATTTTCACACTAACACACACACACCAGTGCTTATTTTCTAAAAAATATGTATGTTAGGGGGTACTTTCATTTTCCTATTCATATTGAAATACTGCCCCCCAACGAGGCCAAACAAAATTTTTAGGGGTATGTGTACCCCCGGGGGGGAAAGCACTGCACACCCCCATCATCACTGAAAATTCCACTAATTAAGTTTAAAAATATATGCATGTGTGAACCAGTTCAAAGAGGTGCCTGTCAACATGGGTAGGTTGGGTCACATGTTATATCTTCTACAGGAATGATCCACTTGGGAGGTTTAAGTTCCTTACTGCTGTTTAAAAGTGTCTCAGCCAGGTCACAGGTTGGCCCTTCCTTCCACATAAATGCAGCCTTAATTTCTAAAATGCACACATACATCATAAAATGGGAAGTTCACAAAGTCTCAACTCTACCATGGGGTCATATTTCCTGCTCGGCATGTCTTTTAATATTCATTACATTATGGCTACTCAGGTCTAGGGGAAATTAGGTCTGCACATCCTCAGAAGTAGCCCCATAATTATTACAGAGAGACAGTGGGGTGTAGTGGTTGGAGTGACAGACCAGACCAGGACCTGGGAGACCAGGGTTCAAAACCTCACTCAGCCATAAAGCTCACTTGGTGACCTTGGGCCAGTCACTGTCACTCAGCCTAACCTACCCCCACAGGGTTGTGTTGTGCAGATTGAGGGGGGGGGTTAGAATCATGAATGCCACCTTTGGGGTCCATGGAGAAAAAGGTAGGCTGTAAAGGCAATCAATCAATCAATCAATCAATCAATCAATCAATCAATCAATTATACTGAGGCTGATTTAGGGTGTTCAAAGTGCTTAACAGACACCATCACATTAATACTTGCACCACACTTAATATTGAATTACTGAATCATTATATTACACTACATTGTTTCGATCCTAGGTAGGTATTACACTACATTGTTTCGATCCTAGGTAAATTTGCACTTTCATGCAAACATCTAAGCTTCAGTACTGCTGAAGGAGGTGCTTGTTTTGCAGTCTGGCTAAAAGGAACAGTGGCTTGACTGACAATGGCTTTGTAATCTCTTTGAAACTCTGATAACTGATTTTTTAAAACTTTCATTTTCTCACATGTTCACTTTTATGACCTCACTTTTATGATTTTGCTTTTGCTTTCTCAGAAGAGCACCCTTTCTTCTCTCTTGGTGTATTATTTTGACCTGGGTCAAAACCTCTGACCTGTATCCATATAAACTGTAACTTGCTTGGATGATATTCTTTAGGAAAGTGGACAGTATGGATTGTACAGAATTCAGCATTAAGGAGAATGTTCCTTAAGTGTAAGGGTTTTTCTCTCTCCTCTTCTCATGCACCTGCTAAATTTGCTCTGGGTTCCCCTTGAACCCTCCAAAGCAGATATAAGGGTGGCATATCAAGGGGGAAAGTGCTAATCCTTGCACTAGTGCAAATATTTAGTTGACTACCACCCAAAGGGGACACGGGTGGCGCTCTGGGTTAAGCCTAGGACTTGCCGATCAGAAGGTCGGCAGTTCGAATCCCCATGACGGGGTGAACTCCCATTGCTCGATCCCTGCTCCTGCCAACCTATCAGTTCAAAAGCACGTCAAAGTGCAAGTAGATAAATAGGTACTGCTCAGGCGGGAAGGTAAACGGCGTTTCCGTGCGCTGCTCTGGTTCACCAGAAGCGGCTTAGTCATGCTGGCCACATGACCCGGAAGCTGTACGCCAGCTCCCTCGGCAAGTAAAGCGAGATGAGCGCAGCAACCCCAGAGTCGGCCACGACTGGACCCAGTGGTCAAGGGTCCCTTTACCTTTACCTTATCACCCAAAGGATGGAAAGTCTCCCGGTTACCTAACAAAACTGCACAATCTTGACATCAATTCAGCTCCCCTTTATGTTAACCATGTTTATTACGAAATGGTAGCAGCTTCACGGGACGCGGGTGGCGCTGTGGGCTAAAGCCTCAACGCCTAGGGCTTGCCGATCGAAAGGTCGGCGGTTCGAATCCCCGCGGCGGGGTGCGCTCCCGCTGTTCGGTCCCAGCGCCTGCCCACCTAGCAGTTCGAAAGCACCCCCGGGTGCAAGTAGATAAATAGGTACCGCTTACCAGCGGGAAGGTAAACGGCGTTCCGTGTGCGGCTCTGGCTCGCCAGAGCAGCGATGTCACGCTGGCCACGTGACCCGGAAGTGTCCCCGGACAGCGCTGGCCCCCGGCCAATAAATGTGAGATGGGCGCACAAACCCCACAGTCTGTCAAGACTGGCCCGTTCGGGCAGGGGTACCTTTACCTTTACTAGCAGCTTCACAGTGTAGAAGCATGAAAGCCAGTTAGTCTTCTTCTCACCTTACATGTTAAAGTCACTCCGGTGGGGGGGGGGGAGTGTGTCTGCATGCGAGAAATGCATTCATTCATCCCAGTTTGTTCCTGAATGCGTATCAGCATTATAGCCAGAGGAGATACAATTTCCAGCTGCAATAACTGGCCGATTGCATAACTCCTGCTCATTTTTCACACCCATATCATTTGGCAGACTGACTGGGGTTGACAATAGAATCATTCTTCAGCCAGTCAACCTGTGATACCGCCTTACCCTATATTTAGAGTCGGCCCAACCATGAGTCGAGGTGAGGTGACTGCTTCAGGTGTCAAGACCAACCAGGGCAGCAAATCCTGATACTGATTTTTCTCTGCCCCTTTGTTCCTGACGTAGTTCTTCCCTCACCCCTTCTTCCCTGGCAGGAAGGGGGCCATCTTTTGTCATATGCCTCAGGTGCCAAAATGTCTTGGGCCAGCCCTGCCATATATGCCCACTTGACTGCTTTAGTCTGTGGAATGGGCACTCTTAAAGGTGCCACATAAGACCCATTCCACAGTTTTAACTGTGTTCACCATAACTTTAATGTTTTATTCTTGTTGCAAACCACTTTGAGCTTCTTTACAATCAAGCAGTGTATAAATCTTATGAAATAAAGTAATAAAAGCAAAACACTCACATGGACAAAGAAACATGTATCGGGTGCCCAGAGAATGGAAGAAGCTAGATCCACTCAAACATAATGTTAAGGATCTAGGGATAGACCTTGACTTGACTATATTCCAGTAAGCAGTGTTTTTCATTTAGTGACAGCAATTTTAAAGAAGAATATGTTAATTACACCCTAGTCTGTGGTCAGCCATATGTGTGGGGAAAATAAATGGTTTCTTCAAATATAGTCCTGCAGAGTCACACAGTTGATTTATATCAATTTTCACCAACCCCCTAGTCCTCCAGATGTTTTAGACCACAACTGCACATCAGCTCCAGGCTGCACCTTGGTTTAAATATTGACCTTTTGCTAGTATTTTCCACAGCAGACACATATTATGTGGCTGAAATTGAATGTTGGAAGATTCTGGACCGACAAAAAGAAAAGGACTTCTTCACACAATGTATAGTTGAACTACATAATTCAGTCCCACAAGATGTACTGGTAGCCACCAACTTGAATGGCTTTGAAAGAGAGTTAGACATGACTACTGACTGTGATCATAATAATTTAATAACAATAATTTATTATTTATACCCTGCCCATCTGGCTTTGTTCTACCTCTATTGTTGTGGGAATGTTGTGGGTAGCAGGAGCGGATATATTGATTAAATATTATCCTTCCTAACTCACACTAGTGAGATTGTTCATACAGCAGAGTACATTCCCCCTTTTACACAGCAGGAAGCTAGTTGCAGATTCATTAGAATTTCTTAAGTTCTATTATTCCTGGTAAGGCCCCTTTTATCCCTCCTAAAAGAATAAAGACACAACAGTCTTATTCATAAGTAACAATAAGAAGTTTACTCACGATCAAAGCACAGGGTGATCCCTGAAGGTAGGCTTTAGGCTTGAAGTTACAAATCAGTAGAAGGAGTGGATTTACCCCATATGGGTATATCCCTGCAGTGAGCCGGCAGTGCAGTCCAAGAGAAGAAAAGGCATCAAAAGAGGAAGGTGGCAGTGTGACTGGACCTTTTGTTGGGTCTGGAAGGGTCATGCCCACCTACCTAAGGAAGGATGCTCCAGACCAGGTGTAACAGGAAGTTCAACTGGCTGGACCAACATTTTCCTGCATGTTTGCTCTAGGCAAACAGGAAAAGATGTACTTGACTTCTCCAGAAGATTACATCCCACAATTGTCAGAGACAGTATGCCCCTGATTGTCAATTGCTGGGAAGATGTAGAGAAGAAGAGTTTGGATTTGATATCCCGCTTTATCACTACCAGAAGGAGTCTCAAAGCGGTTAACAATCTCCTTTCCCTTCCTCCCCCACAACAAACACTCTGTGAGGTGAGTGGGGCTGAGAGACTCCAGAGAAGTGTGACTGGCCCAAGGTCACCCAGCAGCTGCATGTGGAGGAGCGGAGACATGAACTCATTCCACCAGATTATGAGACTACTGCTCTTAACCACTACACCACACTGGCTCACTGGAAGCACAAGTGGCAAAAGTGCTGGTGTGCTGAGGTCCTGCTTGCAGGCTTCCCATAGACTTCTGGTTGGCCACTGGGAGATCAGGATGTTGGACTACTTGGGCCTTTGGCCTGATCCAGCAGAGCTTTCATTATGTTCTTCTGTTCTTACAAGTGTACACATGACTTCAGACACTCATGTGCTCACATCTAGGAACCCTGGCCCTATCAGCTTTTTTTCTGGTGGGATCATGGGAGGAGGGACAGCATAAGACAAGACATTTTGCTGCCTTGGGTGGGGTGGCAAATGGCCCTTCTCTCTAGGTGAGGGCGCATATTGTTCTCAAGGACTGACAAATTATTAGGGCACCTAAGACAGAAAATTCCATCAGCACCTCTCCCTGGGAATAGAGATAATACACCAATACATTAATTAACTAATAATTCGCTGCTCTTATATTATACAGTGGTACCTCGGGATACATAAGCTTCAGGTTAAATACGCTTCAGGTTACAGACTCCGCTAACCCAGAACTAGTACCTCGGGTTAAGAACTTTGCTTCAGGATGAGAACAGAAATCGTGCAGCGGCGGGGCAGCAGCAGCAGGAGGCCCCATTAGCTAAAGTGGAGCTTCAGGTTAAGAACAGTTTCAGGTTAAGAATGGACCTCCAGAATGAATTAAGTTCTTAACCCGAGGTACCACTGTACTCTACATCAGTTGTCTGAGGTACTTGCCTCACTATGCCTAATAGCAAGGCCAGTCATAGAATCATAGAACTGTAGAGTTGGAAGGGACCCCCAAGGATCATCTAGTCCAACTCCCTGCAACACAGGAATATGCAGCTGGTCCATACAGGGATTGAACCTGCAACCTTGGTGTTCTCAGCACCATGGTCTAACCAACTGAGCTATCCAGGCCTGAGCTGTCCTACCATGGGAATAGCCAGTAATTTTGTTATGGGGGCAGAACTTTTGTTGGGGTGGCAGAACTGACCTGATTGGTCAGTTGGTTAAGTATTTCTATTGTTTTACTTGATCTAGGGCAGGGGTCTGCAACCTTTAAGACAAAAGAGCCACTTGGACCCGTTTCCGAAGAAAAAAAATCTGGGAGCCGCAAAACCATTGCGACATTTAAAACAAATATAACACTGCATATATTGTTTCCTACCTTAATGTCCGATCTGACAGCGGGCGGGAAGGTGACGTTGGGACGGTGCGTGACTAACGCACACACCGCCCCCATGCGACATCACAGCCAGTACAGCGCCCACCACAGTGGGGCGTGTCGGGGCGCACAATGCGCCTCCTCCCCTCGCTAGTATCTGCCCCGGAGCCGCGGCAAAGGTGTAAAAGAGCCACATGCGGCTCCGGAGCCACGGGCTGCAGACCCCTGATCTAGGGGGGAAGCTGCCCCCCTGCCCCCTGGCTATGCCCTGAGTCCTACAACTGTAGGGAACCTTGGACCATGATGAATCTGCTGTTCCAGAAGTCTGAAATACTATTTCCCCTAATGTAGAGTTCCAGCACAGATTGACTGCTGCTACTGCTGTTATAACTCCAGTTCACACAAAGCATGGAGGTTGGTAAAAATGCTGAGAACTTATTCTCCAAGTGCTGCTCTCATTTTTTGGTTAAAGTCTAAAAGAGCATCTATGCAAAAGAGGGAGGAAACAGCAGGCTTGGGGGAACCCCAAGCTTTGCAACAGCAGCAACAACAGCAACACACACACACACACACAGAGAGAGAGAGAGAGAGAGAGAGAGGTATTTAGCAATATCTCCAATATCTTTTCCATTTGAATTATACCTTTGAATAAAGGAGATTGTTTCATTGTATTTGCTATTTGGGAGTATTGCTTTTTATAAACGTAAACAGAGCCAGAGTTAAAGCTTGCTTGAAGATGCCACCACCATCCTGGAAACTATCACCCATAATCTCATATTTGCCTGAGCTGTCTTGTTCCTGAGAGGAGCCAACTGAATTTTCTCAAAACACTTTCACCTTTATTTTTACAAGTCCCAGATCTGAGCTGAGGCACTGAACGCAAAGTTCAATGCAAATTTGGTTTCGCCTTTGCCACACATTTTATTCTGTTGGCAGGTCAAGATCTTCCTCTTCTTCCCACCCACAGGACCAATAAATGACATATGATTTAAAGTTCTGGGAGTCCCTGGTTTATTGCTAGTATGGGTGTGGATTTGTATGTGCTTTTGGCAAGCAGCTGGTTGAACACTTCTGTTCTCTGCCACATACAACATCTTCCTGTAATAATCTTTGATCATTACTCTGTGACACACATATATGATTGTGTCGATATCATCTGTCAGCTATGCTTGCTTTCTTACTAGCAGACCCACCCCCCACCCCCATAAAGCCATCAATCATGCTGTTGGTGCTGCCTTTTCTAATGACCATTCAGTTTTCCTTGCCTAACATTTGCTCCAAATCGCTCACATAAAATATGGATGCAGGTGATGTCCTTTTATGCTTTCATCTTTTGCTTCCTTCCTTCTCCTTCACTCTGGGCTTTTTCCTAGCTTCAGAATGTTGCGATTTCTCCATGTTTGCCTGGTGTGGGCTTTCTAAATCAGATTGAAATTGCCTTTGTTTTTGTTAGGATTTTAGATCTCCCAAAGGTTTATCCAAAAGTATACATTGGACCAATTCTGAAATATGTCTATTAAGATTAGTCAACAACAGACTGAAATGAATATTGAATACTGAAATAAATATTATTTGAAATTGCTTTTTGGCAGTGGGGTGGGGAGAATTTCATTTCCTTACTGCTGGAGAAAGAGATTATTTACTTTCTGATCTATTTTTCAATGGCCTCTGGTAATTAATTTTAATACTAATTTCATTACTTTTACATTTAACACCAGCTGTGATTCCTGAATTGCTGGGGGTTGGACTAGATGACCCGTGGGGACTTCCCAGCCCTACAATTCTATGATTCTATGGTTTTCAGTGTTATAGATAAGAAGTGACATAGATTTTGTTGTTGTTGATCTGCTATTTATTTATGGACTTGATATTCAGCTGCTGCTTCAGCAAATACTGCTTTTGTGCTCCTGCTTCCAAAAGTGGAAGTGGAAAGAGCCATTGATGAAAAGCGGAGCACATTATCTGCCTACACAGAGTCCCAGGTTCAAGTCCTGGGATGTGCAGAAAGGGCTGGGAAAGATTCCTTCCTGAAACCCTGGTGAGCTTCTGACTGTAGGGTCAACGCAGAGCTAGATGGATAAGTGCTTTGTCTCCCCGTATGGCAGCTTCCTATAGTCCTCCTGTACATGACAGGAAGTTGAAGGCAAGCTTTAAAGGGTGTTTCCTCTAGAGGACAGAGCATGGTAATTGCTGGTACCAATACTTTATTTACAAAGGCACATGTTGAACAGCCACTGTAGACATACAGAAACAAGCTCATGCTGGCTTCCAGTTACCACACCAGTTCCCTGCCAGGCCAAATCCATAGTGTTGCTTTCAGCTCTTCTTGCACAAATCCATGCCTTCCTTCCTGCCTCCCAGCCAACTCCCATCTCCTCCCACCCTGAGGAGAGGTGCAATTCCAAGGAGGCGAAATGGTCTCAAGATGTGCTCAGGCTCATCATGCCTCGGGATCCAGGCCTCGCAAAAGGCAACCCTTCAGTTATATTGCAAGAGACTCTGTAATCATGAGTCTGAGAAAGGGAATAGCTGAGTGCTTTTCATGAGACACTTTCTCTTCCTTCTATCAGTCTTTTCCTAGTGGAGAGAGGAGGCCATTAGCTCCTCTTAAGCAAATCGCTTTGCATTTTTCACTATGCTCACCAGTCTTTTCTCCTGAAGATGTTGCACTAAATTGGCAGCCACTTCTGTTTTGCCCATGATTAAATGATAACTTTCCATTGTCGTTCTCAAAGCTCCCCTTTTTAAACAGTCATTTGCCGAGTGAAAGGCAGTCTGATTTCAGGAGCGCTTGTTAGAGCATGTGTGATCCTGTCATCATTTCTTCAGAAAATCATGCACCTGCAGCTGGAGTGAGTTACCTGCCGTCAAAGGAGGAATTGTCCATCTTGCTAAGCATTTAAATATTGTCTTCATTGTCAGGGATAACAACAGCAGGAGGGAGGCTTCTGTAGGTTAACCACATGCTGATTGAGCCTTGTTGCTTTAAGAGGTGGGATGATTTGTGATACTCAGCGATAAAAAGAGCAGCTACTTTGTTAGTTCTATTCTAACATGGAGGGTTGTTGGTGGGGAGGGATCTGAACTTATCATTTATGATATAATAGCAGCTGCCTGAGGCCAGAGTAAGAGATCAAAACCTTTTTCTTTCTTGGTAATAGACTCTACACACAAATGTAGTTCTCTCTCTATCTGACTGGAAAGCATGGCAAATAGCAAGAGGCAGAAGTGGAGGAAATGAGGCATGTAATGAAATGAAAGCAATGGGATCATTTTTTATTTTTTTTAATGTAGGCTGCAAATGAATTTGTGCTTCCTAATAATAGGCACATGACGCTGATTTGCAAGATGCACAGATGGGAGGCTGCTGGAGCTGAAGGCTTTATGGCAGGCGTGAGGATCCAGTGGCCCTGCTAACATCACAGGACTATCATCTCCCATCACCCCGACCACTGGCCATGATGGCCAGGGCTGATGGGAGTTAGAGTCCAACAACATTTTGTGGTCCACAGGTTTCCCATCCCAGCCTTATGCGATGCAGGGCAAATTGAGGCCAGTGATGCAACTAGTGCCAGACCTGGGAACCCAAGTTCAAGATCCCATTAATGAGCACCTAGAGAATAGCAAATGATCGGATCAGTGGAAAACAGGCCCTGCATCAGCACCTGAACCATCAGTGCTGCCAGGGATGGCAGTTCCTGGGTGCCTAGTCTGCCTGTATTTTGTCCAAAAAGTGTGGAGGCTCCTTCTCCTTCATCTTCTTCTCCTCCACCTCCTGCTGTAGAGGAGGAAGAGGGTTGAAGCAGCCTCCCGCCGGTGGTGGCACCAAGAGAAGGCAGAGGAAGAGCCGCCAGCCATTGAGCCGCACAGCTGCCATATTCAGCTCCACCCCTGGCCCCTCCCAATGTTACGATGTCACACACATGACGTCAGGACATGGTAATGTCACACGCACAGCGTTGGCCTCCTCAGTCACCCTTGCAAGCTGGCACCTCCTTTCTACTTATTTTAAAAATGTACACTATATACATGTACACTTTATAGTCAGGGACGGAGTGGTCAGCCAGGCATACATTTGCTTACAGATGCTCATTTTATTATTTTTATTTTAAAATATATCTCATGCTTTCTTTCCTTTTTTTTTTTAAACAAAGAAGTGGTGTTCATTCCTTAGTAAACAGCATCAGGGCAGTAGAAAGAAACTCCATTATATTCCTGCAGTCACTATGGTGATGCTATAGTTGAAGTGGATTGAAAATGTGAAACTGCACATGCGCAGAGTATTTCTTTTCTTTTGGGGGTTGGCCAAATGCTTGGATTCTTTTAGGTGTAAAGGAGGCAGTAAGGGAAAGATTCATGTAAAGTGCATGCTTCACAACATAGTGCACTATAAAAAAATTCCTTCCAGTAGCACCTTAAAGACCAACTAAGTTAGTTCTTGGTATGAGCTTTCGTGTGCATGCACACTTCTTCAGATACACTGAAACAGAAGTTGCCAGACCCTTCTATATAGTGAGAATGTGGGGAGTGAGCTATCTGCCAATCTCCCATTCCCACCACCCTTCTGAGTAACACCCCTCCCCACCTTCTCACTATATAGAAGGGTCTGGCAACTTCTGTTTCAGTGTATCTGAAGAAGTGTGCATGCACACGAAAGCTCATACCAAGAACTAACTTAGTTGGTCTTTAAGGTGCTATTGGAAGGAATTTTTTTATTTTGACTATGGCAGACCAACACGGCTACCTATCTGTAACTGAAACATAGTGCACTGTACCCATGTACCGTTCTGGGTGCCTCACCCCAAAAAGGATATTGCAGAGCTGGAAAAGGTTCAGAAAAGGGCAAGCAAAATGATCAAGGGAATAGAGCAACTCCTTTATGAGGAACGGTTACAACATTTGTGGTTGTTAGTGGTGCATAAGAAGAAGAAGAAGAGTTTGGATTTGATGTCCCGCTTTATCACTACCTGAAGGAGTCTCAAAGCGGCTAACTTTTTCATTTCCCCTCCTCCCCCACAACAAACACTCTGTGAGGTGAATGGGGCTGAGAGACTTCACAGAAGTGTGACTGGCCCAAGGTCACCCAGCAGCTGCATGTGAAGGAGCGGAGACACGAACCTGGTTCACCAAATTACGAGTCTACTGCTCTTAACCACTACACCACACTGGTGTAAACAAATTACAGTGGTATCTCGGGTTACAGATGCTTTAGGTTACAGACTCCACTAACCCAGAAATAGTACCTCGGGTTAAGAACTTTGCTTCAGGATGAGAACAGAAATTGTGTGGCAGCAGTGAGGTGGCAGTGGCAGCGGGAGGCCCCATTAGCTAAAGTAGTGCTTCAGGTTAAGAACAGTTTCAGGTTAAGAACAGACCTCCAGAACGAATTAAGTTCTTAACCTGAGGTACCACTGTATGCATGATAATGGAGAAGATGGTAAGAGATAAGTCCCCATCCCCCCCATCTCCCATTACACTAGAACTCCTGGGCATCCATTGAGGATGAATGTTGGAAGATTCAGGACAGACAAAAGAAGGTACATAGTTAAGCTATGAAATTCATGCCTACACTTCCATCAGAGGCAGTGATGGCTCCCCACTTGGATGGCTTTAAAAGAGGACTAGACAAATGCATGGAGACTACTAGCCATGATGGCTATGTTCTGTGGGAATGTGAAGAAAGGTAGGAGAGGATATATTGTTTTGATATGATCCCTCCTCACTTGGACTAGTGAGCAAACAGCAAAGCACATTGTCTTGCAACTTGTCGTGAAGCTGTTGATGACTGGTGTCAGTCTTTTAATTATGTAAGTAATCTAGTCTGCCTTGTCCAGACTGGATTCTTCCTGGTAAATTCCCCCTTTATTTCCTTCTTAAAATAATAACACAACATAGTCTTCTTGAAAATAAGAATAGAGTTTTACTCACATTCAGTTCACTGCAATAACCTGAAGGCAGGCTTCATCTTGTGGTTCAGTTACTCTTGTAAAGTAAAATATGTAGAGAAAAGAAGTCTGAGCTAAATCTCAGACTTGCAACTTGTGGGCTCCATCCTTTGTAAAGGATGAGCCATGTGCTGGCTCAGAGCCAGGAGCAGTAGAGATCCAGAAGAAGAAAATGGAGAAAAGGGGGAGGTGGCTGCATGCCCAGCCCTTTTATTTGGGTCAGCTAGGGTAACACCTATCTTCCCGGTCACACTCAGAGGGAGGTGGCTCCCAGCAGGTATGACAGGAAGTCCTCCCTGTTTGGAGCCACATCCCCCTGCATATCCATTCTAGGAAAACAGGGAATGTTGTACTTGACTGCTCTAGCAATACATCCCACATGTTCTACTTCCATGATTGGAGGCAGTGTGCTGTGGAATACCCAAAGCTGGCAATCACAAGTGAGGAAAGTGTGGTTGTATTCAAGTCCTGCTTGCGGACGTCCTGTAAACATCTGGCTGGTCACTGTGAGAGGAGAACATTGGACTAAATGGCTTTTTGGCACAACCCAGCAAGACTCTTACATTCTTACGGCTTTCTCAAGCCTCTTGCTCCTCCTTCCTGGGAAGACCATTAAGTTTAATATTATGTATGCAACATCAGCAGCCAGGATCTTGGTCACAATGAATTGGAAGAGTGAAATTATACCTACAAAGTCGGAATGGCAAGTAAAAATGTTAGAATACATCCAACTGGCAAAAATGACAGAAAGAGTTAAAGGTACTCAAAGCAGAAGGTAAATAAAGAATGGACAATATTTAAAGTATATTATAAAAATTATTGTGATAGTAAAAATCTTCTGGCAGATCCTGAATGATTCTTGCAATGTTTAGTTAACAAATTAAAGAATCTTTCTCTGAAAGAAATTAGGAAACAATACAATAATACGATACTTTGTATAAAGTAACAAATGAGAACTACTGTAGTTTTTTTGAGAACAATCAGAAGTTTGTTTTATCTTACTTATCTTTAATTTTTATTTTCTCTTTTTCTAATTTTCTTTGTACAGTGGTACCTCGGGTTACATATGCTTCAGGTTACATATGCTTCAGGTTACAGTCTCCGCTAACCCAGAAATAGTACCTCGGTTTAAGAACTTTGCTTCAGGATGAGAACAGAAATTGTGCTCCGGCGGCGTGGCAGCAGCAGGAGGCCCCATTAGCTAAAGTGGTGCTTCAGGTTAAGAAAAGTTTCAGGTTAAGAACAGACCTCTGGAATGAATTAAGTACTTAACCTGAGGTACCACTGTATCTTTCTTTTTTACTTTTTCCCTTGTTGTGTGTGTGCATAAATAGTAACATTGTATATTGTTGTGTAAATATGTGTTGAATGTTTAATATTTTATATTCATTTTTTTAAAAAAGTCTAATATTATAGGTAAGTCAAGCTCTGATAATGGAACTCAATGCAAAGAGCTTTGGGATGTAATGGACAGACTCAAGAGCCATATGTTTCCTATCCCTGCTTTATATTTGATGTGTTTTAAGTGCCCTATTTTCTGTAACTGGCTCTTAAATTTGAACCTGTATTACTTCTTTGATTCCTTTAGCACCTCACACCTGTGATTATAAATAGTCATATTTTATGTCTATGCACAGCAATGATAGCCATTAAAACAAACCTTTGATGCACACCTAAATAATACACTGCTGGAATTCAAACATTTTTGGTGATGAGAATACAAACCCATTCATGCCAAATGATGTGGTTTTTTTACTGCAGGATAAATAAACTTTAGGGTTATTTACTTTGGGTAATTCTTTCCAGCGTGTGAATGCTCTAATGTGATTTTGGATTACATACAGTCTTCCAAGTATTTCCACCTTACTGCAATATCATCATGTTATCTTTCTTTTTAAAAAATTTGTTGGCCACAAATTTAGAGATTGGTTAAAAGGCCACTTCAAACATTTGGCCCATAAAAATTCAGACAAAAGGATGAAGAAACTTTTTGAAGTTCTGAGCATCTGGTAAGCACAGATATCAAGAATGCAGATCAAAGGGAACAATGGATTCAATACACAACATTCATACAGTACATGTGTTTGATAGCTGATTATGGTTACTGGGTTTCCTGAGGAATGTTTGCTCAGCAGTGCAGGAGGGAAATATGTTGCTCCATCAATAAGCTGCTTCCTTTGTCTGATCAAAGTGGAGTTCAGTGAGAGAGTCAAAAAGGATGTAATTCAATGACCTCTTATGCCAGTTCAGACCTGTGAAAGTCAATGGGACTACATCAGAGCAAGTGGCTATTGAACTTCTCTCCAAATTGTTAAAGCAGAAGAGATCTGATGTAAGAAAGACCATGATGAGGTTATTCTAGTTAGCACTTTATATTTCAGGGTGTCCTAAACGTTTTCTGCATATTCTCTACAAATGACAGCAGTTGCCACAGGAGGTTGGAAGATAAATCAAGGAGTTTTTCTGTTTCATTTCCAAACTTTTACAGTAATCAAACACTGTTTGACAATAAAGATTTCCTGCATATCTTGTCCACGTGCTTATCTCCAAAATCCAAGCATGTAAGAAGATTCCTACCATATTAGGCCAAAGGCCCATCTAGTCCACCCAGTGTGGTGTAGTGGTTAAGAGCGGTAGTCTCGTAATCTGGGGAACCGGGTTCGATTCCCCGCTCCTCCACATGCAGCTGCTGGGTGACCTTGGGCCAGTCACACTTCTCTGAAGTCTCTCAGCCTCACTCACCTCACAGAGTGTTTGTTGTGGGGGAGGAAGGGAAAGGAGAATGTGAGCCGCTTTGAGACTCCTTAAAGGGAGTGAAAGGCGGGATATCAAATCCAAATTCTTCTTCTTCCTTTTCTCACAGTGGTCAACCAGATGCCTAAGGGCAGTGGCATAGCGTGGGTTGTCAGCACCCGGGGCAAGGCAAGTAATTTGCGCCCCCTAACCCGTGGATTTGCGCCCCCTAACCCGTGGATTTGCGCCCCCTGACCCGTGGATTTGCGCCCCCTGACCCGTGGATTTGCGCCCCCTAACCCGTGGATTTGCGCCCCCTAACCCGTGGATTTGCGCCCCCTGACCCGTGGATTTGCGCCCCCTAACCCCCAGATGTTGCGCCCGGTGCGGCTGGCCCCCCCTGCACCCCCCACACTACGCCACTGCCTAAGGGAAGCCTGAAAGCAGGTCCCAAGTGCAACAGCACCTTTCCCACCTGTGATTCCTAGCAACAGGTATTTAGCGGCATACTGCCTCCAAGGTATAACATGCCCATCACAGCTAGTAGGCGTTGAAAGCCTTATCTTCCACGAATTTGTCTAATCCTCTTTTAAAGCCATTCAGGTTGGTGGTGATTATTACATCAAGTTAGAGTGCATTGTGCAGTTGAACTGGGTCAATGCAGACACAAGTTGGCTTGTAAACATCAGTGGCAGATCTTAGGGCCACAAATTTCAGTGGCGCCCTGTGCAACCACTCCATTCTCTCACACTCCATTCTAAATAATAGTTGTGGTGCCCTCCAGTGAAATTGCTGGATGATGATGATGATAAATTTTATTTATTTATACGCTGCCCTCCCTGGTCAGGGCGGCTAACACCAATAAAAGCACAGTAAAAACATAATAGGGGAAAAAGAGGGGGGAACCAATTTAAAATACAGGTTAAAATGCAATTTAAAATGCAGTCTCGTTTTAAAATAGCCAATAAATCAAGACCATAAGGGGAGGGAAACATAAGGGTTAGACTGAGTCCAAACCAAAGGCCAGGCGGAAGAGCTCTGTCTTGCAGGCCCTGCAGAAAGATGTCAAGTCCCGCAGGACCCTGGTCTCTTGTGACAGAGCGTTCCACCAAGTCGGGGCCAGTACTGAAAAGGCCCTGGCCCTAGTTGAGACCAATCTAACCACCTTGCGACCTGGGACTTCCAAAATGTTGTCATTTGTGGACCTTAAGGTCCTCCGCGGAGGTATACCAGGAGAGGCGGTCCCATGGGTCCTAGGATGCACAACCAGCGTACATTTCCCACAAAAGAGGCACAAAACTTTTGATTCCTGGGTATGCTGAAGCTATCCAATATTAGAAGCACTCCGCTAAATCTGCCTTTGTAAATATTATGGTTTGAGTGGATGAATACTTAGTACAGTGTGTGATGGAACAAAACAACTGATGCACTGATACGTACAAACAATGTGAAAATATCTATAAAGAATAGTTTGTACTTCCAAAATTTCTGGTGACCTTGCAAATCAGGATTGCTTGTTGGATGGATGGCTTTTGTTGTTTCTGAATATCCAAATATAGCAACAGTCCTATTTAGAGCACAATTGCCTATCCATGCCCATGTTTGATATCAGTGCTAGGGGAAGTATGTAACACAGAGAGCATTAACATATGTCTTCATTGCTCACTACTCCTTTTCAGACTCCAATAGAATGATGATCAAGACACTGGCAAGGACATGGCTTTGACACTTTATGAGATTATTTCCTACCACAAATCCAAGCAGTCTTATGGCGGATTTAATTTATGCCAGATGGCCATTCACTCTTCCAGCTCTTAGAACTGCACCTCACAGAAAACCTTCTTCCTTGGTAATATTTTATCTGACCCAATAGGCCAGCTCAGGACTACATCACACAGCGATTTACACTTCTAAGTGTCATGCTGAGTGTTTGGAGCTGAACTAGGACAGACAGGCAAATTTTGTGGTGGCTTATTTGCTGAGGATTTGTTTGAAACTTGTGAATGCCATACATCTTTAAAGGACTGGGATTACCCTACCTGACTAATCAGGAAAGAGAGAAATCTTAGAAATGAGACAATTATGGAAATCAGGAAGCAATTTAATTGTCTGGAAACATCTTAATTGGGATGAATATCATTTTCTTAAATGTATCATTTTCTTAAAGTAATAGTGTTACTGGGGGGTGCATAATGAAAAAAGAGCTTTTAAGTACAACTTAGCTATTGAAATTAAATATGTGAAATAAGACATGTATGCTTAGTGCTGACAATAATGTGATTAAACATGCTGGTTACCATTGCTGTATAATGTGAATCGGGAATTGCTTAAACTTGTCTGTTAGTATTAGATGCAACTCTCTATACACTTACCTAGGAGTAAGTCCCTTTGAAATATCTGGTGCTTACATCTGAGTAGACCTATATAGGATTGCAGTGTAGATCTATTCAGGGGTGGGGAAACAACAAGGAATGGCTAATATATTAATGCATTGCCACCCACTTTTAGAGGTAGAATGCTGCGCTTGATGAACCTTTGGTCTAATTTAACAGGGTAATTTAAGAAGAAACACTAATGCAGCAAAAAGCATTTCTAAGACTTGCTGCCTGTTTCTGTGCAGAAGTGATCACCCCCAGACCAGTAAAATGAAATTATTTTGTATTTCAAGTCTATTTACATTTCTCTGCTGGCATTCTGTTATGCTGTATTTTTCTGAATTGTTTTCTACACATTTTTATTTGCTTGTTCTATTTTATTTAAAATGTATCTACCTCAGTGGAGGAACATCTGCTTTCCATTTGGAAGGTCCCCAGTTAAATGAACAGACTCTGTAGGGAGGATTGGGGGAGAAACCCCTGGAGAGCTGCCATAAAGACAATACTGAGCTGCATGGGCCAATGTCCTGACTGTGTAGCTCCCTATGTTCCTATATCTTACCTGCTCTTTTCCCAAAGATTCAAGGGCAGTATACAAAAGTGTGAATAAAATTAATTCATGTGACTTAAAAATGCACTTTGAAACCACTTTTAAAACCAAAAAATGATCATTAAAAAATACAAAAGGACAAAACTACCTCCCTAAATGCTAAGAACAGAAGACAATTCCAAAAATCATCTGCAAATTAAATTGCCTAAGCTAATAGGAAAGTGTTGACCTGGCACTGTAAAACTTGTAATGTTAGCTTGTAATCCTTCTAAGCAATGCTATTTTTCTAGAAAAAGAGGTGCCGGAACTTACCATGGTCTCCCTTGTTCTCTTATATCAGGAGCCAGCAAACTTTTTCAGCAGGGGGCCGGTCCACTGTCCTCAGACCTTGTGGGGGGCCAGACTATATTGGGGGGTGGGTGAATGAATTCCTAGGCCCCACAAACAACCCAGAGATGCATTTTAAATAAAAGGGCACATTCTACCATGTAAAAACACGCTGATTCCCGGACTGTCCGAGGGCTGGATTTAGAAGGCGATTAGGCCAGATCCGGCCCCCAGGCCTTAGTTTGCCTACCCATGTAGACTTACACAGTCAAACCTCAGTTGTTGAACATAATCCATTCTGGAAGCCCGTTCGTCTTCCGAAATGTTCAACAACCAAGGCCCGGCTTCTGATTAGTTGCAGGAGCTTCCTGCACTCAAGCGGAAGCTATATCAGACATTTGGCTTCCGAAAAACATTTGAAAACTGGAGCATTTCCTTCCAGGTTGTTGGCGTTCGGGAGCCGAAATGTTCCAAAATGAAGGCGTTCAGGATCTGGGGTTTGACTGTAATGGCAATGGTGCCCACCTGAGAGGTTCCAGAATGGTGTTCTGGCAAGTTCCAGCTGAAAAAAAGCCCTGTTTCTAAGCTTGTAATGTGACACTCTCCACCCTGGTGTTCTCTAGAAGGTTTGAACTACAACTCTCATGAGCCCTAGCCAGCACAGCCACGCTGGCTGCAACTGATGGGAGCTGAAGTCCAAAAACATTTGGCGGGCACCAAGATTGGGAAGGCTGCTGTAATGTTGGTTATTATTTTTATGGAAAGGCACGTCACGCTTAAACATGACTAATAAACATATAGATAATACCTTGTTAGTATTAAGGAGAAGAACACAAATTACAGCTGGCATCTATTTAATGGAGCATGTAGGACTTGCACCCAATAATGGGTGCGTATAATTTTCCTATCTATGATTATTTTTTCACAGTAAGTTCTACTGATTGCAATGGGACTCACTCCATAGTGAGGTTGGAATTTTGTTACCTCTGGCAAACATGCCTCTCATCACAAGGTTTGCTACACAACATCAGCAGATGTGGTATTTGCCCACCCAATTATTCTCAGCTGTAAGCATCCCTTCCATTAGGTGTTATCAACCTGCAGGCATATGTTTGCTGAGGTTCTGAAACTGATTTAAATGGTTAAATGAAGATATGGGAATATGGTAGCTTATATGATTGCATCAGGAAGAGCTATGCAGGATATTGGAAACAGAAGAAGGTTTTGTTAATTTTCTGGCTTCAGTGCCATATGGCACAAAATGGGGTGTAAAACATAAATGTGCTAAGACATCAGAAATTAAATTTCCTACAAGCAGAGAGTCATTAAATAAGAGAATGCTGCAGTTTCCAAGATATACTGACAATACTCAGGAAAACGATAGGGCAAAAGGCAGATTCCTTTTATACAAATAAATCAACCCTTTTTGTATTCTGTAAAAAAAGATCTCAAACAGATATGAAAGGATATGTTGTCTCTTTATTATAAAAGACACATTTTAAAATAAATTGAAGGTGCACTATTTGGCTGCGTAAAAGACTGAAATTAAAACCAGATATGTTTTCTAGCAGCCAAATGCTAAAGGTATCATAGCAGCAAATAGCCGTTTATGATGGGGTGCAAGTAATGAAATTACAACTTCCTGTATTATAATTGCTTTATGAATCTAAAAGCAAAAGCCAAAAAGGATATACCTGAATAGTCCTGCTGTAAGTTTCAAAGGAAAATCTAGCTGTGCCTGCTGTGACTGGCTGCTCTGGCTTCACAATAATCCTGGTCTCTCTCTTGGGTCCTGGCCCCTTTGGCTGCCACTGATTTGGAAGCAGTGATGTCACAGTTTGAGCCTTAGAGAAGGACTTTGATTATGAATTCTGGGGTCTGTGATCAACTCATGGAAGATAATCCAAAAGAAGTATCCAGGGCTTTTTAGTGACATATGCACATCTGAGTAGTCATGGAGCCTTTTTTGAGACAGACAATCCTCTTAGACCCAGTGTGCTCCACTTCTAAAAGTTAGCTTGCAAAGAAGCCCATTCATTGTTGATAGTTATTCTTGATAATTTGCAGTTATAACATGTGTTTATACTGTGGGATGTGAAACACAGAGCAGTCAAATACAACATTCTTATAGTGGACATGTTTGTACCAGCCAGTTGGAACTTCCTGTTTCCTCCTACGCTGGGACAAACTTCCTCCACATGTGACTAGAGGTGGGCGTGACATTACCTATGCAGGTAACATAAGCACAAGGCTGGCTACCATCTCTCTCTCTTCTTCATCTTGCTTTCATTGTAGAAGCATCAGCTACTTAGCCTGAGATGCTCTCTTGGCCTCCAGCCAAGAGAGGACAAAGGAACTATCTCCTTATGTGACAGATTCCAAGTGTATATATTTTATAACTTAAGTCTGCCTTCTGGGATCCATCTGTGAACAGAATGTGTGAGTAAACTATTTTATACCTTTTATACAAGACTGTCTCGTGTCTATTCTTTTTAGGAGGGAATAAAGGGGAATTACCAGCAAACTTATTTTAGAGGCTTAAACACACCTGGCAACAAGTTATCCGCTGTGTAAGTTTAAAAGGGGAGTGTTACTCCACTAAATTATAGAACTTGCTAACGCAAGTTGAGAAGGATATTATTAAACAATATACGGTATCCTCTCCTGCCTCCCTGAACATTCCCACATATATTTATTTCTAAAGCTTCCTCGCAGTTCAAGAATGATTGTCTCTATTTGCATAAAAGGATACATACAGTGGTACCTCGGGTTACATACGCTTCAGGTTACATACGCTTCAGGTTACAGACTCCGCTAACTCAGAAATAGTACCTTGGGTTAAGAACTTTGCTTCAGGATGAGAACAGAAATCATGCAGTGGCGGCACAGCAGGAGGAGGAGGCCCCATTAGCTAAAGTGGTGCTTCAGGTTAAGTACAGTTTCAGGTTAAGAACAGACCTCCAGAACGAATTAAGTACAGAACCCGAGGAGTATTGTACCCTTCCCTCTTAAAATTCTGATTGGGTAAAGAGTTAGCCCCTTTCAAAATGCGTGTTTGCACATGCATGGATGTGCTTGCCTTTTGAGACTACCCAGAACAGTCATCTCTGCCAGTTGCACAGCACAGAACAGGGACAGCAATGGGCAGAAGAGCCTGTATAATGTACTTGCCAAGCATAGATTGCAGTAAACATTAATTCAAGCCACTCTGTGAATCACATCAGCTGGGCAGATCAAAGGAATCTGATATTATGCATTTTGGTTTCTTTACTGGACTAATGCTTTGCAGTTCTGTAAGGAATTACCTATCTATTGGTACACTGTTATCTAGGGTGCTCATTTACACATCACCAGAAATGAGGAAATGCATCAAACACACACAAAAAGGCCAAAGAGGACAAATATGCCATTGCATAAGATTGACATATGTTGATTCATATGTATAGATGCAAACGTAGAAATGCATTACCCTTCAAATAGAGGTTGCCTTTGAACAGAGGGCTTTCCTCTGTAAAGTAGGACACATGAACAACTGTCATCAATAAAAACCTTTTTTGCATGAAAAACTCAATAAGAAGTTTCTTTCTCTGCACAAGCATCAGGATAAATGCAACCTCATTGTTTATATATGGCCTATATATAGCTACTTTGAACATTTGTGCCCAAAGTTACTTGCCTGTTTCCTTATTTGCTACTTTATTTGCTTTTTCATTTTGCTTGCAACCAGATCTTCTATAATGGCACTATATGATACTGTAATTAAGAATTACAGATCTAACAGCATCAATTAAGTATGCATAGAGGGTTCTCTTTCTTGAAACAAAATGATATAATGCGATTAACTCTCTTCCTTGAATGGATAATTTCTCTTCTCATCAATAGTGAAGCTGCCCGAAGACCCGTTGCTAGTCTCCCTGGAGCTAAAGAATTAAAAGTTTGCCACTGTAAAAACAAAATGCCACACCCAATGGACCACCAGTTGCCCCCAGCACAAACATGTTTTATGGTACTAAACATGGTGCTATCGTTCAAATAACCCTTTAAAAATGAGCTACCGGTAAATCAAACCCATAGGGAACCCCCTCCAAAAACCGGAAGTGTTCTCCCTCTCCCTCTTTATTTGCTTTTCTGTTTTATCATGTCATCAATGCATTGTATGTTACAGTCAAACACATGTTAGTAAGAAAGAGAAAAAGAAACATAAGTATAAGACATATATCTGTAAATAATAATAGTAACATAACGTATTCCTCCAATTTAATTGGAACTTATGAACCTTAATTTTAACTCCCCTTCCACTCTTTCTCTGGTTTCCTATCTGTTGTCTTTTTGACGGCATTTTCTTATTCTACGAAATTCTTTTCATTACCTTACAACTATCCCACTTTGTCACATCTACTACTGAGTTCCGTTTTTTCGGTCTATTACATTTATTTTCTTGTTATAATATTTTTCCATATATTCTATATATAATGTCCAGTCCTCTTTTAAATTCTTATCATCTTTATTTCTTAATCTATGTGTCATGCTGGAAAGTTCTGTATATTCTAATATTTTAAGGTGCCATTCTTCTCTTGATGGTACTGTATCTGTTCTCCACTTTTGTGCTGCAAGAATTCAGGCAGCTATAGTCATGTACATTCGTTCAGTAGTTTGGTTTTTTAGGATTTTACTGTTGTTATTATTCCCAGAAGGAAGGCTTCTGGGTTTTTAGGAAACATTCTTTTAAACATTTTCTTAAGTTCATTATAGACCATCTCCCAGAATTCTTTTATTATTCTACAAGACCACCATAAATGATAAAATGTGCCAATTGTTTCTTTACATTTCCAGCATAGGTCACTTTTAGTTCTAGTTTTAGCTAATTTACTTGGCGTCAAGTTCCATTTTTAAACAGTTCTCTTTTAATGCATAACTGTGATTTTAAAATTTGTTTTCCACAAATGTTCCCACAGGTTTGGATCAATATTATGACCCACATCTTGTGCTCATTTGCTCATAGATGATTTCACAAATTCTTCTTTAGTTTCTCAATCTAATAATATCCTATACATTTTAGATAATTTTTTTAACTCTAGATCTTAATATTTGGTTTTCAAATTGTACAAATAAATTGTACAAAATTTATTATTATTATTAGAAGGTCCCAGGCCACAGAGAGGTTAGGCTGGCCTCAACTAGAGCCAGGGCTTTTTCGGCTGCGGCTCCAACCTGGTGGAAAGCTCTGTCACAAGAGACAAGGGCCCTGCAGGACTTGACATCTTTCCGCAGGGCCTGCAAGACAGAGCTGTTCCACCAGGCCTTTGGTTAGGGCACAGCCTGACTCCCTCCTTTGGTAATCTTTACAATACTTTAGTTTATGGTTGCCATCAATTTTGATTTTAATTAATTCTTATGATGTTTTTATAATGTTGCACTATTTTAGTGTTGTTAGCTGCCCTGAGCCCGGCTTCGGCTGGGGAGGGCGGGATATAAATAAAATTTATTATTATTATTATTACTGGTTTTTCTGCAAATTCCAATTTATTACCTACATTGAATTTTGAATTGATTTAATGATAGTTTAGCCAATCAGAAACATATTTTTAATCTCTTCCAAAAAAAATTCATTTTGGTTCTCCTTCTGAAAAGTCGAACAAATCATTATAGGTATTCCAGTTATCATCCCCCCCCCCGTCTCAGCTTCTAGTGGGGATAACCACCTTGGTGTTTTGTTTTCTAATAAATGTTTGTATTTTCCTCACACCCTAATTAAGTTTTTACCCCCTAATGACATGGTTGGCAAAGCTTTTACGTATTCCTGCTTTGCCAGCCGTGTTTGACATCATGACGCTCCAAATCTAGCAGTTGTGTGTTTTCTAGCTGTATCTAGACTTTTATCCAACACAGGCAGGCGGCTTCAAAATACAATTCCAAATCTGGGAGTGCGAAACCTCCTCTGTCTTTTACATCAATTAGAATCTTATGTTTTCTCCTAGGTCCCCCCCAAAAAAAAGGTATTTTCGCCAATCTTTTAGGCACCATGTGTCATTAAGCATTGGGATTGTGTGGAGTAAAAATAGCATTTCCATTTTATTCCAACGAAAGTGTTCTCATAACACTTCTCCTTGGTGCTGAAGGTTGCAGAGCCTTGAGTGCCTCCAAAATTATAGCTAGTGTGCAATGCCTGTGGACAGAAACATAGCAGAGACTGACCACAAATGCTGTGTGGCATTGGGGGCTGGACTAATAGAAAGTGTACATTTGATGCCTATAAAAAAAGAGAGCCTGCAGACCTGCCTTTAGTCTTCCATCTCCATTAACAGGTCTATCATTTACAGATCCTTTCGCATATGTGAAAAATGGGAAGCTAGCTCTTTGCATTCTTGCTTCTACCAACCTTAAGCCACTAAATACAGTGGTGCCCCGCAAGACGAAATTAATTCGTTCCGCAATTTTTGTTGTCTAGCGAATTTTTCGTCTTGCGAAGCACGAAATCCCATAGGAATGCATTGAAAATCAATTAATGCGTTCCTATGGTCAAAAAAAGTCCAAACAAAGCCAAATTTGGTACAACAACAGTTTATTAACTGCTCTTTTAAAGTCACACATACTGTAAAGAGCAGTTCAAAAATTTAAGGGAAAATAAATTAACTTTATAAACAAAACATGTCTTTGTTTTTAGTCAAAGAAAAAAAGTCGCGAGACGTTTTCGTCTTGCGAAGCAAGACCATAGGGGAAATTCGTCTTGCGAGGCAAATCGCGAACGGAAAAACCTTTCGTCTAGCGAGTTTTTTGTATTGCGAGGCATTCGTCTTGCGGGGCACCACTGTACTAGTTTTGATTCTAAATTGGTCTCTTGGCTATTATTGTTAGCAGTAACAAATAAAAAAAGAATGTAATAAATAATAATTGAATATTCTATGTTGTTGTTGTTTAGTCGTTTAGCCGTGTCCGACTCTACGTGACCCCATGGACCAGAGCATGCCAGGCACTCCTGTCTTCCACTGCTTCCCGCAGTTTGGTCAAACTCATGCTGGTAGCTTCGAGAACACTATCCAGCCATCTCATCCTCTGTTGTGCCCTTCTCCTTGTGCCCTCCATCTTTCCCAACATCAGGGTCTTTTCCAGGGAGTCTTCTCTTCTCATGAGGTGGCCAAAGTACTGGAGGTTCAGCTTCAGGATCTGTCCTTTCAGTGAGCACTCATGGCTGCTTTCCTTAAGAATGGAGAGGTTTGATCTTCTTGCAGTCCATGGAGCTCTCAAGAGTCTCCTCCAGCACCATAATTCAAAAGCATCAATTCTTTGGCCATCAGCCTTCTTTATGGTCCAGCTCTCACTTCCATACATCACTACTGGGAAAACCATATATTCCATAGTCTAACCCAATTAAATATTCAGTTCTGGCCTGCTCCTGTGTAAACTCCCTTAAGGAAGTAGGGTTTGGCAGTTTGCGGCATACAATCACCATAGCAGGCAATTATTATTCCCATTCTACAGCTGAAAGTAAAGGCTAAAAGGAAGCAATTTGCCTTAACGTATCCAGAAAGTCCAGTACTGATACAGTGCGAAAAGATGATGCATCTCCCACAAGCTTCAGTTTGGTGCTGCTTGCCAAGTTCTTCAAAAAACTACATAAACATTTAAATTCTTTATGAGAGTTGTAGTTACCTCCATTCTTTAATGTAGTAAAGATGCCCATTGAAATACAGTACACAACAAAGTTCTTTTTCTGAACATCAAAGCTGCGTTAAGAAGAGTTCCTACTCTTTAGAAACAAAAAATGGATATGTATGACTGATCCCCTAGAGGGCAGTATGACCTAAATTAAGCTGAATCATTCAATTAGCATTTCCCCCTCCAAGGATCCGCTCAGTTGTCTCACTTAAAGAATTACTTTCCCAAATCTGCCTGGTGAAAGTTATTTTTGATCCCAAATAACAGCAGAAGGATTATAAATGCTTTGCTCATAAAATAACAAGCTGCAAAAATAAATATTTTGAGTACTGTTCAAATATGCTCCATATGCTAGTTCATTTTCAAGTCATAACCTGGTCTGTGACTCCCATTCCATTTATGATCCAAGGTTAGGCACTTGATGCAGCAAAGATATTAAAGCTCAGCAAATATAGGCCTGGCCAGTGCCTAGAATAGAGACCACCTGGGAATCTTAGGTACCCTGGATTCCGTCATGTGATATAAATGATGTTGTTTTCAAGAAGTATATTTAGCCATGAGTAAAAACTGGATTCAGCCTAAGACCCAGAATATGTTCTTGGTGTTAGGGTTCAGCCTTGGAACATGCTGCAATGATAAGAAAGAAGAGTGTGTTATTATTTTGCTTATTGTTGCTGTATAATAATATAATGTACTATGATTGTAATGGATGGCGATAATTATGTGGCTACCCATGGTTCTTTATCAAGAACCTTAGACTCTAACAGCTGACAATCAGAAGGGGCAGGAAGAAGGAGGAAGAGAGGTAAAAGGGGGAATAATTTACTTGCCTGTACTTATGGCTCTCATTCCTAACTAAAACTAAGCCTAGCACACATGCACAATAGGTGGCCCTTACTACTTGTTTTATATAAAAATAAAAAGGTAAAAGACCTCTGGATGGTTAAGTCCAGTCAAAGGTGACTATGGGGTTGTGGCGCTCATCTTGTTTTCAGGCCGAGGGAGCCGCTGTTTGTCCACAGACAGCTTTCCGGGTCATGCGACCAACATGACTAAACCGATTCTGGTGCAACAGAACACCGTGGCAGAAACCAGAGTGCACAGAAACGCTGTTTACATTCCCACCACAGTGGTACCTATTTATCTACTTGCACTGGCATGCTTTTGAACTGCTAGGTTGGCAGGAGCTGGGACAGAGCAAAGGGAGCTCACCCCGTTGTGAGGATTCGAACCGTCAACCTTCTGATAGGCTTCTCCCAAATGTCTCATGGTGCAGCCCATACAATCTTAAACCATGCATGATACACATGCACAAGAACACCCTGGAGATATAGGTAGCTATTATTGCCATTTTACAGGTGGAAGCTAAGGCAGGGTGCTAGAAGGAGGGGTCAGGAATGATGCCACCAAACTTTCACAACAAATGCATCTCTCTCCCTCTTGGTTTCCCGACAAGTCTGAAATTAATAGGGACAATTATTCTACTTTTTAAAAAGATGGAATAGCCCACAGCATCTCCGGAACTTAACAGTCATGGGATCAATAACCGATTAAACTTTAGGACAAGCAGTGGATAGTAAGCATAAACTGGGTGTCTTCACAACGGAAGTAAACAAAGCTGTGTTCCTCAAGGATCTTTGCTGGCGATGATTTGCAGACAGATAAAAGGACAAAGCTCTTTCTTACTTGTCAAATAGCTACTGCTGCTCTCAAGCATGAGTTAAAGTGGGACAGAACTTGTAATAGTGTGCAATTTTGGAATGAGTGCAGATGTGTGTCCCAGGATCTCACAAGCCACTCCAGTGTGCATTTTTCTTCTTATTATTTTAAGTTTTTAATAACGATTTTCTTGGGTTACAGAAGCACATACATCGTCTCTATTTTCAGATCATAAAGTCCTTTAAGACAAAGCAGGGAACCTGTGACCTACTCTGATCCCCACGCTGTGCCTTTCCAAGGTCCTTTCTACCTTCACACGTTGGCTAATTTAGGTAAAGGGACCCCTGATCATTAGGTCCAGTCGTGGACGACTCTAGGATTGCAGCGCTCATCTCGCTTTATTGGCTGAGGGAGCCAGTGTACAGCTTCCGGGTCATGTGGCCAGCATGACTAAGCCGCTTATTGCAAACCAGAGCAGCGCACGGAAACGCCATTTACCTTCCCGCTGGAGCGGTACCTATTTATCTACTTGCACTTCATGCTTTCAAACCTCTAGCTTGGCCAGAGCAGGGACTGAGCAACAGGAGCTCACCCTGTCGCGGGGATTCGAACCGCCAACCTTCTGATCGGCAAGCCCTAGGCTCTTTAGTTTAACCCACAGTGCCACCTGCATCCCATGGCTAATTTAGGAACAACCCATAATTTCAAAAGTTACAGATTAGCTTCTGTAATGCTGAAAAATCACAGTTGAATGCTTGGTTCTTTATGCTGTTAGTTATCACATTGCTTCCACTATGTGTTCAAACTCTCTGTTGTTGTAGGGAAACCATAAAAGTTAACTATGATCTCTTAAAATTTAAAAAAAAATACTTTTACAGAGCTACTGTTGTAGAAATGTATATCAGAGTTATTATCAGGATATATGGCAATGTATGAAAATGTTGTTTTGTAAACAATAAACCGCCATGCCTGATGCTTTATTTGCTTGTTAGCTGGCAGGCATTTCTTCTGAATGCAAATTTCTTAGTGACAATCTTTGTGACACAGATGGCCCACTCACCTGCTTCATTAAAGCCTGTTTAGAATACAGGGCTTAATATAGACTTTAGTCAGGGTAAAACCATGTACAGCTAATTTGTAATGATCATATCAACTAACAAACACATAATCATGAAGCTCTTAAAATGTATTAAAATTCAGATCTCTCCATTAGCAGCCTCGCTTCATTAACATATTAATAGACAATGTGCCTTTTATAATTAGCTTGTATTTTCTTTGCATCGTTGAAGATAATTCCAGGAGGGTTTATGGAAAAGTTCACATTTTCTCCACAGAGGAGTAGTGCAGAATCCAGGGGTCCCCAAATCATTATGGGGGGTTTTTATCACCTTTTCTTTCCTTCCCTCTTTCTCCACTCATCCACCATATTACCTGATCAATAATAAAAGCCATTTCCTCCAGAAGATGGACTTAAGGACATAAACCCTATACAACAGGGGAGCAAGGCACTTGTAATAGTATATTTTCCTGACTAGACTGTGTCCATTGGTTAAGATCAGCTAGGGATTTTAACCATCTTTGGTTGAGGGCCGTTTTACGGCAACATAGGTAAGAGCATTCTTGTTAGGAAGCACCCCAGTTTTGGAACACCCTCTCCTTTGTGATATGGCTAGCACTTTGCTCTTCTAAATTTTAGATGACAGCTGAAGGCAATGATTTTTTTATTTGCCCAAGACTGTGGTGGAAACTGATGGCGCTACTGGTATTTTTTGTTGACTGGTAGTGACTCACTGCCTTGTTTTTAATCATTGTTTTGTGGATTTGAAACTATTTTACTTGCCAACTGCTCTGAAATGCCTTTGTGGTAAATGTGTGTGCGTGTGTGTGTGTGTGTGTGTGTGTATACAGTATAAAAGAAATAATAAATAAATAAGAAGAGCCCTGCTCTAGTGCTGCCTCTCCTAGCACTTGAAATTGATCTAAATCCTGAAATTCAATCTTGAACTCTGGTTACGTTTTTTGATTGCAGCCACCAGAATGGAATCAGTGGCCAGGTGCATCTTCATATGCAAGCATGGTTTGTTAGAACATGGGAAATGGCATTGTTAGAACAATTGACTCAACACAATAGGATGGTAAGGGGGTAATGTGAGAAAGATAAATTGATAAGTACATAGCATTTGTTCATTGAATATATAAGCAAATCAGTATACGGTAGTCAATGCTGTGTCATGCTTCACTGTGGAGAGGTCTAATCCATGAATTTGGTTTTGTTTTGTCTCATCCACGAATCCATGTTTTGTTTTGTTTTGTTCTGCTTGTGTTTATTGTTCTTCATTGAAAATCAATAAAAATAAAATGCATTTTAAAAAAAAGAATAATAATTCTCCTGGAACATACCAAAGCTCCATCTGGTCCAGTATCCTGTTCTCACAGTGGCCAACCAGAGCTTGATTAACCAGTAATTGATTAATTAACTAAAGGAATCATAGAATAGAATCATAGAATAGACCAGAAGGGCCATCGAGTCCAACCCCCTGCCAAGCAGGAAACACCATTAGAGCACTCCTGACATATGGTTGTCAAGCCTCTGCTTAAAGACCTCCAAAGTAGGAGACTCCATCACACTCCTTGGCAGCAAATTCCACTGTCGAACAGCTCTTACTGTCAGGAAGTTCTTCCTAATGTTTAGGTGGAATCTTCTTTCTTGTAGATTGGATCCATTGCTCCATGTCCGCTTCTCTGGAGCCGCAGAAAACAACCTTTCTCCCTCCTCTATATGACACCCTTTTATATATTTGAACATGGCTATCATATCACCCCTTAACCTCCTCTTCTCCAGGCTAAACATGCCCAGCTCCCTTAGCCGTTCCTTATAAGGCATCGTTTCCAGGCCTTTGACCATTTTGGTTGCCCTCCTCTGGACACGTTCCAATTTGTCAGTGTCCTTCTTGAACTGTGGTGCCCAGAACTGGACACAGTACTCCAGGTGAGGTCTGATCAGAGCAGAATACAGTGGCACTATTACTTCCCTTGATCTAGATGCTATACTCCTATTGATACAGCCCAGAATTGCATTGGCTTTTTTAGTTGCCGCGTCACACTGTTGGCTCATGTCAAGTTTGTGGTCAACCAAGACTCCTAGATCCTTTTCACATGTACTGCTCTCAAGCCAGGTGTCACCCATCTTGTATTTGTGCCTCTCATTTTTTTTGCCCAAGTGCAATACTTTACATTTCTCCCTGTTAAAGTTCATCTTGTTTGTTTTTGCCCAGTTCTCTAATCTGTCAAGGTCGTTTTGAAGTGTGATCCTGTCCTCTGGGGTGTTAGCCACCCCTCCCAGTTTGGTGTCATCTGCAAATTTGATCAGGATGCCCTTGAGTCCATCATCCAAGTCGTTGATAAAGATGTTGAATAAGACCGGGCCCAAGACAGAACCCTGTGGCACCCCATTAGTTACTCTTCTCCAGGATGAAGAGGAACCATTGATGAGCACCTTTTGGGTTCGGTCAGTCAGCCAATAACAAATCCACTGAGTGGTAGCATAGTCAAGACCGCATTTTGCCAGCTTCTTTACAAGAATATCATGGGGCACCTTGTCGAATGCCTTGCTGAAATCAAGGTAGGCTACATCCACTGCGTTCCCTTCATCTACCAGCCTTGTAATTCTGTCAAAAAACGAGATCAGGTTAGTCTGACATGACAGTTAGTCTTCATCGATCTGGCATCCTCCAGAGGTTTTGGAGAACAACTCCTTGCTGCCTGGGGCTAATAGGAACTGTAGCTCAAAACCTGTGGAGAGGACAATGTTGGCAAACCAAATGAAGACAATTCACCACTGAGGAGTAAGCATGGCTGAGATTGCTCAGGCAGCATTTTGTGATGTGATATTGCAGACTTGATGTACGGTACCCAAAAGCACCCCTGCCTTCATGTGTAAAATCATAGAGAGTATGTATTTAGGATTCCCCAGAGCACCTACAATAACCCTCTCAGACTGAGCAGGAAGTTAGAACAGCTTTGACGCGGGTGGCGCTGTGGGTTAAACCACAGAGCCTAGGACTTGCCGATCAGACGGTCGGCGGTTCAAATCCCCGCGACGGGGTGAGCTCCCATTGCTCGGTCCCTGCTCCTGCCAACCTAGCAGTTCAAAAGCACGTCAAAGTAGATAAATAGGTACCACTCTGACGGGAAGGTAAACAGTGTTTCCGTGTGCTGCTCTGGTTCGGCAGAAGCGGCTTAGTCATGTTGGCCACATGACCCGGAAGCTGTACGCCAGCTCCCTCGACCAATAAAGTGAGATGAGCGCTGCAACCCCAGAGTCAGTCACAACTGGACCTAATGGTCAGGGGTTGCTTTGCCTTTACCTTTACAAATGCTTAATCATCAGAATGGACTAGCGACTTTAAAAACCATAATATTGCTGCATGTAGAATTCCATGTTCCGTAGGTCCTGGATATTTCCTGAGGGATAATACCAGTGCGTGGAATATATTGCTGAAACAAAAAAGATGTGGCCTTCTTAGCATTTTAAACTGAAAAGCAGGTGGGGGCGGGGTGTTATTTGTGTGTTTTTAAAGGAAACAAATAGTTGTAGTGTTGCCACCTGGTGGTGATTGTCATTCCCTACAATAACATAAACTTGATACACAATTAACACAAACTGATCCTGTTCGGACATCTTGGAACAAAATATTTGGGTTCCCAATCAACTTGAATTTTATGTAGTTTATGCCGGATCCAGCAACCTACCAGAAACACAAAGGATGGAGTTTCTAGGTGACCCATAGATGAAGAGGCAGCCCGGCAAATGAAGATTATTTCTGTATTCAGTCTATATTCTGCTTCGAATGACGGGGGGGGGGGGGTGCCCAAGTTGCATTTTCCACCTTTCCTTTCCTCCTGCCTCAATAAAAGAAGCTAAGCGACACATTTGCAATGTAGATAACCTGATGTGAAATATTAACAATGGAGCAGTGGAGTTCAGTAAAAGAAAAGACAGGGGGATGAACTTATACTTATGTCAAAGGGAAAGTGTGGGAAATAACAAGCTCCCTGATGTGGTAAATACCAATGTGATAATGCACTTGTGTTGTGGTGAAGATCTGTATTATGAAATCTTGTCTGCCTCTTGAAGCAAAGGAAGGAATGTGGCTTCCTGTACATCATTCCTTGGTCCTCAGTCCCACCTGGTTTATGTACAAGGCAGCATGTTGAAAGCTGAAATGTGTACATCTTCTTGTCCAACAGCTCATCTAGGCTTCTTCCTATGGATATTAGAGACAAAGTAGACATTGAGCGGCTCCGCCTTCTCTCTGTCACCCAAGAGCATTTATCTGTCTTCTCCATGCAGAGGACCTACCACTTGCTTGTTCTTCCTCTTGCTTTGAAAACAACTGAAAAAAAACTTTTATTATTATTTAACTTCTCTTGCAAGCCTGAGCTTGTTCTGAGCTGTAGCCCACCTCAGCTTCTCCCTGCAGGTGTTGGCTACTCATATATACTCTTCCTTCATGAATTGCCCTTTCTTCCATTTCTTATGCATGCCCCCTTTAAATCTCAGTTCATCTGTACAGTGGTACCTCGGGTTACAGACGCTTCAGGTTACAGACGCTTCAGGTTACAGACTCCACTAATCTAGAAATAGTACCTCGGGTTAAGAACTTTGCTTCAGGATGAGAACAGAAATCATGCTCTGGCGGCATGGCAGCAGCAGGAGGCCCCATTAGCTAAAGTGGTCTTCAGGTTAAGAAAACTTTCAAGTTAAGAAAGGACCTCCGGAATGAATTAAGTTCTTAACCTGAGGTACCACTGTAAGCTCCTTGTGCAACCACACTAGTTTCTGCAGATGCCTCTCACTTTTCTTTCTTGTTGGAATTGTTTGCAATTGTGCCTTGACCTTTAAGAAACTCCCTTCTTTCTCAGAAAGAGAATGAATATATATAACTTTTTATTAAAATAATCAATGGAAAAAATGCACATTTAATGATACTGAAATAAAATCTATACAACATCAAAAATGAATTTGAGGATTCTATCCTAGCTGAATCTTTATAAGAGAGCACCCCAACATGGCACCTATGGGTGCACGGTACCTTTGAGGCCTTCCTCAAATGTCTATGAAGCCTCTGAGCTCCCTCAACTCAGGATGCCCTTAATCATGATCTGGTGGAAGTGGTCACTATTTTATCCCTTTAGAGAAAATATATAGAACTGAAGGAAGAAGTCAGAAGAGTAACGCACTTCCAACCAAGTGTACCGGCTTGCCACCACCATTGAGGAGGCCAGGGAGCAGCTACCCTATTCTGAACTTAACAGCATAATGCTGGTGGTCAACAAAAGAGGATTAAAGACCATCTCAAGGCAAATATAAAAAAATGTAGTATAAACACCAACAACTTGGAAACGCTTGCAAGCACTCAAATTGGGGAACAGCCTTTACCAAAGGTGTCATGGGCTTTGAAGACATTCCAACTCAGGACGCAAGGGAGAAACGTGCTAAGAGGAAGGCACGCTTGGCAAATCCACACCGTGATCAACTCCACCTGGAAACCAAGGTCCCCACTGTAGAAGGATGTTTGGATCCAGAATTGGCCTCCACAGTCACTTATGGACTCATTGTTAAAACTATGTTTATGGAAGACAATCTTACTCGGCTCCGAGTGATCGCCAAAGAAGAAGTAGTAATGTGCTCACGTAACGCATGCATCCCATGCATCATGCACACATCACCACAGGATATTGAAAATTTAGGGAGGGGCAAGGTCTCTCAGCCTGCCAGCTGCTGCCCCTGCTTCCCCCTTCATCTTTCAGCTCTATGTACTTGTTAAGGTTCATATTAATTTTATTGTATATAAATCTTACCCTTAGAAAAGTGAAGTGTGTGTGCATGTGTTCTGTTTCTTTGGGGTCGGTGTTGATTTGAGGAAAGGGGGGGGAGAGAAGAGAAAAATGACCAGAAGTGATGGTGCCTACAGCCCTCGCTCAAAATCCAAATGTGCTCATGGGCCTTAAAAAGTTGACAATTTCTTTTTCAGGAGATGGAACATGAGGTACATTTCTGCCTTTGCTGGCTTCCTCTCCTCACATCTATCCCAGATTTGCTTATTGCTTCATAGTGAGTGGAAACAAGGGGTAAAATGTTAGCCTTCTACTTAAATAACAGCAGTGAGTCATTTTTTAAAAAATCACCTGTCTTATTAACAACTTCCGGTAGCAAGATTTTGGCATCTGTTGCCAATTGCTATGGCAACAGTTGCCATGTTTTATTCTCTTCTCTTTTGTGTGTACAGTATGTAACACTTAATCATATCAACAGACCCCATGTGCACACATGAAAGGCAGAAAGTTTGCTGGTGAGGAGCCTTATCTTGTGTTCTTTTGAATGACTGTTCCAATGACTGAGAAAGCTCAGCAATGTTGGAGAACTCTGAAACTTAGTGGAAAAACATTTACTGTATCAGAATTCAAGGACAAATAGACATACATAGTATTGACTGCCCCAAAAGCCCATGAACCCACCACCATTCTGGCAATCAGACAAACACCTAGCTCAGTCCAAAGTTCAACACTCAGGTACTTATGACTCAGGTCTTATTGATCCACACCCAGTCTGCTTTTGAGTGTGTCTCTCAAGGCCAAACTCTCTCAACGTCAGGATTAGACAGGAGTAAGTATCAGGCCAGACAAAAGCTGATCTGCAGGTGTCTGGCTCCCATTTTGGAAGAAAATGTGTTCTCTTCATTTCTGGTTTAATTATGCCCCCTTTACTCATAACAGGTGGTCAGGTTTGGAATTTGTAAGGTTTTGTTTCACCTCTAGAGTCCACAGAATATGCCCAGAAAGCAAACATAAGAAAGAAAGGTCATAAGAAACTGTTGTTTCCCTCCCACAGAGCTACAATTCCTAGCAACCTTAATAAACTTCGGTCCCAGAATTTTGAGGGGAGGTCATGTGCTTTAAATGTATGATGGTTGTGCTTTAAATATATGGTGTGGCTGTGCCCCCAATTTGGTCTCCTCAGAATAAATATCTTCTCCCCAAACCATGAAATTAAGTTTTTTAAGCTATTGAAGTGATGTGATTCATGAAAATGAAAACAGCATCCCCAGTAATGTTCCACTGACCAACTCTGCATAGTGAGAAGATAGGAAACAATTTCTTTATGCTCTTCAGAATTCTCTATCATTTGGCTTATTTTATTTTACAAAAGTTATATATCACTTGGTTATAATAGAACCTCTAAGCACTTTTTAAGCCATTAGAGTTATCAATAAAAATAGCTCAAAAACAGGCATTTAAAAAATCTTCAGAATATAATTACAATCAATAGTAAACTAAAAAAAAGATTAAGACACATGTCAGCTATTATTGCTTATAACCAGCTTTTCATTCCTGCAGAAAACTGGTTGTCAAAAAGCAGACAAATAAACAAAATAACCCTCCCCCTAATTAATACAACATATCTGTATGATAATAATTATAACAATACATCAAAATACAAAACAAGTAAGGAAAAACCCAGATTCAATATTTCAATAATACAATGGATCTGTTAATTCTATAGAAATGCATTCATAAACATTCCCTTCAACAATAAGAATTTATCTCAGTTAACAACAAAGCTGCCCTGAGATAAATATTATAGTATATTAATACCATAAGAAACCAGTCCGAAAACAATATTGATCTTCAAAGTCATTAAAAATGCAGTTAATGCATAGTAAAACCATACAATTTGTACACAATAAAACAATTACACTAGCATGCAGTCAAAAAAGTGAATAGCTGAAGCAGTTTTAATGTATGTATCTAACTAACAGTAGGCAAAGCAAAAATATTGTATCAATAGATATGGTGAGGAAGTCACAGCAGGACATTCCTTATCAAAGGGAAATAATTTCCACTGTTTTTGGCATGTTAAGATACCTAAGAATCCTGTGTGTTAAAATCTGGTCCTGCTAACTTGGAACTGAAGCAAAGTGAAATAATTGGAATGGAAATAAAGTATTTTGAAACGCTTAAGTGCTTTTATGGAAATGTTTTTTTAAAAAAATAATTTTTTATTAATTTTCAATATAATCATACAATTTTATCCAAATTTTACCTAATTTTAACAAAATACAAATTTTGGACTTCCTTCAACTTCTCTGGTAATCATCCATTTTTACCCTTCAGTACGCATTCCTTTATTTGCATTGCCATTTGTCTTCCCTTCCTTTTCTATTTACTTTCAGCAATACCTCTTAAGATTTTACAGTGCTTCTTGAAGCACCTTCACAGACTATTGCCTTCCGTTTATCAGGGAACAGAAATCTGAGGGCAGTCATAAGGCATACTGCACTGATAAATTTATGCATGTACCGGATCCCCTGGAGAAAGACTGGCATGCAGTATTTGACAACAGGCCTGGATTCAGTTCTTGAAGGTCATAGACAGGTTCCAGGCTGATGCCTTCAGTTACTATGTCCACTCAATCAGCAAGGTTTGCTTGAGCAAAACAGTGAAAAATCCATCTACCTGCAAGGATCATAGACATTGTGGAGTTGGAAGGGTCATCTAGTCATATTCTCCCTTACTGTACCACTTATTGCTGAGGGATGTTTTGTTATGGCATATATACCAGTGCTATTTTTCTAGAAAAGGAGCTCACCATAGACACCTCCCTTGTTCTCTTAGAATGGCGATGGTGCCCACCTGAGAGGTGCCAGAACTGAGTGGAAATAAAAGCCCTGCATATACCCTGAGGAAAAGAAGTGTACCAGATAATATGTAATGGGTTTTAGGCTACTTTTTTAAGATTTGCCTTGAGAGAGTCTTTAAAGCTCTTTTGTTGACCACCAGCATTACGCTTTCCATTTGTAAGTTCGGAATAGAGTACAGTGGTACCTCGGGTTACAGATGCTTCAGCTTACAGGCTCCGCTAACCCAGAAATAGTACCTCAGGTTAAGAACTTTGCTTCAGGATGAGAACAGAAATCACGCGGTGGTGGCAGTGGGAGGCCCCATTAGCTAAAGTAGTACCTCAGGTTAAGAACAGTTTCAGGTTAAGAAAGGACCTCCAGAACAAATTAAGTTCTTAACCTGAGGTACCACTGTAGTTGCTATGGAAGACAATAATCAGGCATCCGAACAACAAGACCAGTCCAACAAAGTTGATGTTGAAGAATCATTGCTTCAACACTGTTAAAACTGTGTTTATGGAAGACAAACTTACTCGGCCCTGAGTGATCGCCAGAGAAGAAGAAGAAGAAATGTGTTTTACATGGTTTATATAATACAACTCTGAATTTTATTGCTGTGTATGGCGGACTTAAAACACTGAAGTGTTTTAAATTTTTCATTTGTCTGTTCACTTCTATTTTATAAGTGCATTCATCATTTTATCAGTCATTCATTAATGTTACATTCATTTTATTGCTTATATTTTGGTGGCTTTTTTCTTTTATTTTAAAACTTTTTTTCTTAGTTACTTTCTTATGGCAAGGTTTGTAGCTATGGGGATATATTGATATAGAGTAGCTTCCCATGTTCCTGTGTTTACCTCCTCTGGAGGTAGGAGCGATGACAGCTGTAGTTTGTATGTTTTAAAAGTATGGTTGTGAGTTTCTCTGCTCTTTTTATCTTTAGTAAACTGCTTTGAGATTTTTTTATTTTTTTACAATCAAGCGGTGTGTAATTTTTATTAAATAAATAAATAGCAGCAGCAGCAACAACAACCATAAAATTAATAATGATTTGACATCCAAGAGCTTTTTGTAGGATGAAAAGAGAATAACATGGAATTGAAGGGAAGCATGTGAATTTGTTAGAATGCAGTTCTAAATGCACATGGACGCACACACTATACACCTTGGTGATTTTAAGTCTAGACCTAAGCCATCACTAACACATGAACAGCAGACAACATGACGAAGGAGACAACTGAGCCTGGAAATATAAATTTTCCTCTTGCAGGGGGAAAAATAGTTTTATTTTTTAAAAAACCCTGTGGCACCTTCAGAACTACAAATTCATTATGGTACAAGCGTTAATGGATTCAAGTCCCCTTGACTTGCATCTGTTGAAATGGCCTTGAGCCCACAAACACTTCTGCTGTAATAAATTTGTTAGTGTTTAAGATGTCTCAAGAGTTTTAGTTGGTTTTGAAGACAGAGGTTTATGTAGTTTGCTTAAGAAAACAAGAGACAAGCAGTATCTTTTTAACCTTTCGTTATTGCTTTTTTAAAGGAAAATAATTAGATATTCATGGGGTTGCTCAGTGCAACAAGTATTTAACTGTTCTGGAGAATGAAAGGTGCCATGATAAACCCTCAGAGAATAAAATTCCCTTAGATGCTTGGATATTTTCTTTTCTTAAAAAAAAAAAAAAAGTTTTTTCTTGGGGGAGAGGAGACAGGAAACTGTTGGAGGGGAAATCAAAGGGTACAGGCCATGCCTGGATACTTTCAAAACCATCATAGGAATCTTCCTCATCAAGCTGCCACTGGGTGGTCATCACTGCTATGTATAGGAAAGTATTAGAAAGTAAATATCTCTGGAGGTCTAACAGCTATTAAATTGTCTTAGTGGCTGCATCAATCCCACTGGTGGTGATTTCGAAAGACCCGTGGGAATACCTGTGCAGTGATGGATTTGGGCTCTCAAATTTCAGTGGCACCCTGTGCAATGCTAAAATTTCGCCGGCCCACCACCTCTCCACCTCTACAGCTTTGTTGTGTCGCCCTCTGCAGCTACTCTAAAACCGCCTCTGACCCTGGACCCTGAGCTGAAGCAGGGCAGTGCTTCCATATATACCAGCCATCACACTCAGATAATTTGCTCCTAACCACTCTCACCAGGATACATATTCTTTATTCTTTGTCCATATTTCCCATTGATCCTGGGAATAGGCTAGGAATAGACTCGGTTTTCAAGGAGAGGGGGGAAATAGCTACTGGGAGAAGGAGAGGGGAAGTGTGATCTTGCCCTAGCAGGGAGTAAGGAATGTGGGGCAGAGGTTGCCTGCCTGTGTAATACTATCTATAAAGCACAGCCTCCAGAGTTTTTTCCTCTTACCACTGAACCTTACGAGAAAGAAACTCTGGAGGTAGGATTAACGAGAAGACTATCCACATCCACGGGAGAGGACACGTGCAGGTGTGAGACCCGAGACCCCGCGTTTCTTTTATTTATTTTCGAATTTAAGCACCAGACTTTTACGAATATTTAAATTGCTGCTGAATTGAGCGAAGTATGCCATGGGGGAAAGTTCTACATTGATCAGGAAGGAAAAATCAAAGCTGCCAAGAAGCGTCCGGGGGGCAGTGGGGCGGTAGCACTGAAGGAACTGAGTTCGAAAGCAACGACAACTACCCAGAAGCGGTGCTGGAAGATGCGACCGCTCCGTAGTTATTCTTTGATTGACGGAGGATCGAGAGCTCGGCTTCTCTCCGGCGCTCCCGGCTTGCAGTTCTCGCAGCGCCCGGTAGAGGCTACTGCAGATCGCCTCAAGCCAAAGCGAACGCGCCTTAAGGAAGAAGCGCGAGCCCCCGGAGTTAGTAATAACCTTTGCTACCCACAGGGCGCCTCGATGCCACTTAAATAGAAAAGGCATCCTCTGAGTTTAACGACTCAATGGCAGATTGCAGGATTTCCCTCCTCCACTAAATGCCTTGGGTTCTTGTTCCACGGGTCACGCTTCGCATGGGCAAGTAAAAGTGAACTGGGACTTACAGTTTTTGCTCCATCAGTGAATTACGCGCACACCGACACCCCAACACACCCACAGCACAGCTTCTCGTCCTCCCACTACCAGTACCACCACTCCCCAGGGTCGACCGAGCACGCCATCCATATATTTAACAGGGATTCCCCCCCCCTTTTGCTGAGTGACTCCAAGTGACCAACGGACAAGGAAACCGAGCAGCTGGTGGGTCCCTTCAAGGCAGGGATCACGCTTCTGTTGTGGGTAGAAACGAATAAATAAGAACAACCAAATTCCTCCATAAATCATTCCATAATTTTTTTGATTAAAAAAAAAAAAAAAGAATTGCGTGGTAACTGACGCGGGAGGCGGTTTCTCTGTATGTTGGATTGTCTGTTTTGGGTTTTCAGACGAGGAGGGACGTGTTCGTTTCCACAAAGCAAAGGCAGAACCAAGAGAAATTAACACGTAGTCTTGAAACTGTTGATTTCTGAAACGGGTGGGCAGAGAACGCCGGGGGTGGACCGAAGCGGGGTGTTTGGGGTTTAGAGGGTCTCCAGCTGTTGTTGGACTACAACTCCCATCATCCCTAGCTAGCAGGACCAGTGGTCAGGGATGATGGGAGTTATAGTCCAACTGGGTTGGCGACCCAAGTTTGCCACACAAACTCCCCACACATGGAGTGTGATCCTCAGTTGTCACAAGCACATACGTGGGTGGGGAGGAAAGAAATGTAAAGGTTGGAGTTAAAAAACAAAGGGATACAATTCAAGGAGAACTTAGAAGCATGCTTACATACACTCTGAATTATCACAGGCTACTTTGGTATCCCATTGCCGTTTACTCGCCCCGCCCCTTTTACACCCTCGCACTTGAGAACTGAGGATCGCATGTACAGTATACAAAAGCCAATGCGGTGTAATGGTTAGAGTGTCAGACGAGGACCTGAGAGACCACGGTTCAGATGTCCACTCAGACGTGAAGCTAACTGGGTGACCTTAAGCTAGCCACCGTCCCTCAACCTAACCTCTTGTGTTTATCCTCTTGTGAGGATAAACAGGTGGAGGAGAACCATGTATGCCGCCTTAGACTCCCTGGAGGACAGGTGAGATGGAAATGTAGCAGATAAATTTTAAGTAGGGAAATGTGTTTGTCTTTGAGGTGTCACAAGACTCCTTGTTTTTTGTTGAAACAATCTAAAATAACTACCTCTCTGGAAACGGCTACATTATCCCAGGAAACCTGATCACAACCCTCTAAATTAGGCCAGTAGAATAATTTTCGTATTAGGAAGGCGGGTTTCCTGGAAAGATCGTAGCTGCAGAAAGATTTAGACCTTCCTTGCTAAGAGGTCAGTCCTGTCAAGCTACCATGGTTCCCAGTCCATGAACTCAGGGACTGGTCGTCTTAAACAAAGAGTGTGCTGCAGATTCACTACAGGACAGTTCTCCAACTTGGGAGAAGAGGAGGAACCATGACATTTAAATCGGGGTAAAAACTGAGTCACACACCCCCGTCCTACAACTACCTCTTTTAATGGAATCTTCTGAGCACCAACCCCTTATTCTCATAGTATTTACTAGGCTATCAGGGTGACTAATTTCAAGGTGCTGAGTCTTACAGTCCTGTGGAGCTGCTGGAAAGTGGTCGTAGTCTACAGATTATCTGGGGCTTTCAGATTTAATTCAGCCTGCCTACACACCCAACACGTACTGAATAGATACCAACACCTACGCAGAAGATAGCGGAGGAATATTGTATTTTATTACTTTTAAGCCTGTTGTAGATTAATCGAGAAGGTGAGTATAAACTGCGAAATAAACTAGTAGCAGGTTCTTAAAAACCACGCGCTGTTGTCTGTGGAACGCTCGCCCACAATAAACTGGAACAGCCACCTCCAGGGGTGGGGAAGCTGTGGTTCTCCAAATGTTGCTGGACTACAGCGCCATTATCCTTGACCATTGGTCATGCTGGTTAGGGACGATGGGTGCTGGAGTCCAGCAGTATCCAGAGGGTCACAGGTTCTCCACAGAATGGTCTGTCTGAAATATGCATCCAGTTATCGTCGGTAGTCTAAGTCTAGCTGTGTTCCAAATGCGCTGGAGCCATGTAGGGGGAAAGGCTGTCGGCAACTTAGTCAGAAGCCTTGTTACTCTGCTGTCTGAAATAGGCATCGAGCAGAAGTAGCAGAAAGACCTCCCCTTCTCCAGTTTGTTTCCATGTAATCCGACAGCCGAATGATAAACTTATACACTGAAGAAGAAATCGGTGCTCTACGTATTGTAAAGCGCGCGTAAGTTTGCAGGAAGAGGGAAAAGGAACTGAAGATAACAGGATCCAATCCAAACCCCCCGCTTTAAAAGAGGACCATTGGGATCTTCTGTGTTTGAGACAAAGATCTGGTATATCTGAGCAGAAATGAGACTGGAAAGGGGAAATAAATCTTGGTATCTGGTGGCACAAGCGCCAGACACACCTTTGCAGCTCCTTCTTAAGCCTGCCTCTCTGTAGACTGCCAGGTAGGAAAGAATGGCAGGAATGGACCACAGATGAAGGGTAGGGTAGCTGTAGATATATCTGGAGCAGGAAAGGGACAGAGAGAAGCTGAGGGGTTGGTGAGCAGGCAAAGCAGTTGGAAACCAAAGAAGTGGGGGACTAACTGTAAAGAACTGCGCCCCATTGTTCCTTCGATCAATTTGTGCCCAGAGCTCAGTCAAGAAACTGACTTTGAAAGAGTCCCTACTCCGAGCGATATGAAATGTTACCAAAGTGACTGGCCATGTGCAGAGTCCTTTTCCCACTTCGCCAGTGAGTTGCTGCATACTTCCCGGATAAAGTTCCTCGGGATGGGGTGGAGACGCAAGGTGAAGCCATGGTGGCGCTCGTCAGGTGTGGGTCTGGAAGAAAGGGTGGGTGGAAGGAACAAGATAAGGGCCTCCGAGCCTGAAGGACTTGAGCTCGTAGTCCTTTGAAAGCCCTGCCTGCTGGGCGCTTGCCCGCGAGTCGTCCAGGGGCAACGCTAGTCACCTACTTTCCGAAGGAGAAGGCGATGCCAAGAAGGCAACTGGAGCATGGGGACCGCACTGTGCCTCAGTGTCGTGGTCTCCTTCACTGGTCACTGTGTCACGGTCTCCTTCACACATACGGCGCCCCATAACTTATTGACTGCAACTGACGCCCCGATGTTACTGCTTCATCACTAGAGCGCAGGTGGCAGGTCATCTGGCCTGAAACAATGGCTGTCAGTGGAGCGAGTGTGGGGTCACACATTGCGTTCCCCAGCAAGTGCGCAGCTACAGTTAATGAACTGCAGCGGGGAAGAGTCCCTCACCTTGTATTCGTTTGAGCTTTGCATAGAGACCTAACAAACCTCTCTACCTCTTGCATGCCATGCCCCACTGAATTATTTCCTCTCTAGCCCTGCATATGTACGTATGTGCCCCACGCATCTGGTGAAGTGGGCTTTATTCCATAGAAAAGGATAATATACATCTGTATTAGCCCTTTCGGTTCCATATTTGGTTCCATTCTCTTTTTTGCAGCAGCATGAAGAGGCTGTATTCGTCTCCGGTATCACGTACAGAGAATTCACGTGGATGTGCAATGTATGTGTGAATCAGCCCCTAAACGAAACAGGAACCCAGTACTAAAATCTGACCAGTGAGACTTAGCTATCTTTAGAACTACAGCCCATAAACCCAATTAGACCCATTCCCAAGGAAAGTGTTCACAACCACTTTTTGACTGTTCACTCCGGGGAAGCACCCACTGACTTCAATGCCATACAGTGTATTTATTGCATTTATATCTCACATTTTTCTCCGAGCTCAAAGTTGTGTATATGGTTCTCCTACTCCTCATTTGATCCCTTGTTGTTGTTGTTTAGTCGTGTCTGGCTCTTCGTGACCCCATGGACCAGAGCACGCCAGGCACTCCCGTCTTCCACTGCCTCCCGCAGTTTGGTCAAACTCATGCTGGTAGCTTCAAGAACACTATCCAACCACCTCGTCCTCTGTCGTCCCCTGCTCCTTGTGCCCTCCATCTTTCCCAACACCAGGGTCTTTTCCAGGGAGTCTTCTCTTCTTATGAGGTGGCTAAAGTATTGGAGCCTCAACTTCACGATCTGTCTTTCCAGTGAGCACTCAGGGCTGATTTCCTTAAGAATGGATAGGTTTGATCTTCTTGCAGTCCATGGGACTCTCAAGAGTCTCAACAACCCTATGATGTTGGTTAGGCTCAGAGACAGTGACTGGTCCATGGTCATCCCGTGAATTTCACCGTCGAGTGGGGAGATTTGAACCCAGGTTTCCCAGGGCCTAGTCTGGCATTCTAACCACTACACCGTGCTGGCTTTGTTAAGTAGCTGGTGGTATTCTGCAGGAAAAGGCTGTTTCCCTGTGGTTGGTTTTTCTTGCTTTGTTTTAGTGGCTGACTTTTGCTCACAGAGACAGTGCTTGCTGGAAGCGCATGTTTCCTGAAAGACCCTGGAAAATTTATTATTATTATTATTATTATTATTATTATTATTATTATTATTATTATTAATTCAATTTGTATACCGCCCTAAACCCACAGATCTCAGGGCGGTTCACAACATAAAAACACAAAATACACAAGAAAAATAAAAACAAGGACAACCCAACTATCCCCCTTATACAGTCAGACCATGGGCTCATCTAGCTCATCTGGAGGTGACAGGAGACTGTCTCAGCCGAATGTGGAGATGCTGGGGATGGGACCTGGGACCTGGAATGCAACTCATGTGCCCCATCACTGAACACGGCTTTCCCTCAGTCTTTCTGGGCGGCTCGAGAGATCTCTTGGCCAACCTTCTGCGGCGCGGCAGCAAGCAGCATCTCAGCCTCTTCTCTGCTTCCTTCGGTTGTTTTCTCTTTGGTGCCTCTGGAATGTAGTCATATCTGGGACTGACAGACAAGGAAAGGCGGTGTTTTGTTTGTTTGCTTGTTTGTGCGTGCGCGCTGACGATTTCACTATCTTACAGAGGAGAGTTTTAGCTGTTAACTTTCCGAAAAGGTCCTACTTTAGACTCCAGGCGAAAACATTTCTCTTCTCCCAGGCCTTTGGCTAATTAAACCATCTATGATCTTTTAAACTGCTGCGGGGGTACTGTTTTTGTTTGTTACTATGGTATGCATTTTTGTGTTTTTTACATTGTATACCGCCCTGTGATCCTCGGGTGGAGGGCGGTATAGAAATTTAATAAATAATAATAATAATAATGAAATAATAAAGTGACTTATTTTGAACGCAACTGTGGGGGAGGGTTATATTAACCATAGAGCATCCTGCTTCGCCGGCTGGAGCGTTCACCACCCCCAAGAGCTTCAAGGCGGACTTACTTGTGCCTTCATTCTTACGAAGTAGCCTCCCCGCCATCTTTTTCCTTTCTTCTTTTTAAAGCCTTATTCTGGCATCCAACAGGTGCATTGAGACTGAAGCTTCTGCGGACTGCAGCCCATTTCGTAAAATGCAGGAACTGCCATTGGTATAGCACTGTGGGTGTACGAAGGTGGACGCCAAAATTAATATCTCTGCTTTATTATTCGCTGGAATAAATAAATACAATTTCTCGCAACTAACTACATCCTTCCGGGATCCAGAGCAAGCTTGTCTACAATGCATTTTTATGCTTTAAAAACTCTCCCCATTTCTCTCCCTCTCCCTCTACTTTTCTCTTCATTTTCTGGCTTTGGTATTGCCTGATTCTTGAAACCATGAAACGAGCTACTGCAGGCGGCGGCAGCCTATTTCATTGGATGGGTGAAGCAGTGGTATGGGTACAGAGACGCTCTGAGCTGAAGTTCGCATCAACAGGTGAAGTGATACACCTGCTCCTGGGCTGTGTTACTTCAGCCCAAACTGAGAACTAGCAGGGATTGCTACAGAAGCATGCTGCTTTCTGGAGCATTAACTATGTATTAGTTAGATGCATGAGAACACAATAACATAAGAAGAGACTGCTGGGTGTGTCTTTCATTGCCTTCAGAAAGCTCAGACCATCCTTTTGGTTTCAACATAACATGCAGCTCCAGGTTACTTAGGTTGCTTATATCCAAAGACGAACAATCTAAACAGAACAGCCTACTGGCCCACGATGACAGTCCTGATGAATTAATACAAGATGCCATAGAAGCAGGGCGCAGGTGCGTTTGAAAGTTCTTGCCACAGTAACCTTAATGACATTACAATCTTTAAAAGTTTACTTAGAAGGAAGAGGTCCCATCAGAATAGCTGTGCACCACCTCCAGTATCCAAGGTGAGATGTCTCAGGGTGTTAGCTGCTGGGGAACAGCTGCTATTGCGCTCACGCCCTTCCTTGTGAGCTTCTCATAGGCATTTACCTGGGTACCGTGAGAACACGATGCTGGACAAGATAGACCTTGGGTATGAGTCATCAGGGTTCTTCTTCCTATAGTCTTCTGTTCAATGCGGACATATTTTCCACGAAGGCATTTTGAAGTGGAATGTTATAGTGCTGCAGCCTTGATTCCGACTTTAATTATTTCAAGTGCAGCCCATTGCTTTATTGGGACTGTCCCAAATTCCAGAAGTGTGGAGTTCCAACCTCAATTTTTATCTGAAAAGTTTACTCATGGAATACAAACTCAGAATCTCTACTTGAGCACAAGGGTATCAGGTATGTGGATTTCACAACCGGAGAAGTGGCAGATTTAGGGCAAAACTGGGCCGGGCAAAAACCCAACAGCCCACTCAATAGAATAAGCGAACAAGCAGGAAGACCCTCGCTCCCCAAACTCACAATCCGTTTACCACATTTTGAAGCAAGTGAAGTTGTACCCATAAAAATAGCGGGTGGCGATAATACTATTAAGTGAAGTAATTGCCTTAACTTAACAATCGAGGTAATAAAACAACACCATTAAAGAGCAGAGTCTAAATTTGCCAAACTACGCCACTGCACCAGAGAAACGTATGAGAACTAGAGAAACGCTTTCTCCACTTCCGGTTCCAGGTACCTCGAATGAGGCAAATCACATCGAAACCTGAACGTAATAAGGGGGAAGACCAAGACCCCCTATAAACGTATGTGAAAGCAATCACATGGATTTTCAGTGGAAGAGACTATCAGTTGAGATCAAACAAAGCCCGCTTCTTCCAAAATCAATGCTAAGTCACAGATCTTTTGGGGAAGTGAGGGTGGCACTCATTCCACAATAATCCAGCTTCAGTCCATTGTGGCTACTCCCGCCAGCGGTCGTTAAGACTGCAGCCTCAATAGAATCCTCAGTTTGCAATTTGGTCAGGACTCTTCCACTTAAACCCGCTTCCCCAGCCCCCTTATTTGAACGAGTGGTTCTAAAAACAGCTCAGACTCGGAATTCGTTCTCCTTGTTTCAGTGGCGCTCAGGGAACCGTCAGGGCAGAACTTCCGGGCAGAAGCCTAGGGCCCCATTCAGCAGACTGAGCAGGAGGGTCCCTGAAGGCAGTCTTGGGTCATTTTGGAGCAACGTCTGGAAACACACAGAGTTCAGCATCAAAAGATGGAGGCAGGCTTCAGATTGTCCAGAGGCTAGGAATCATCTAACTGCGCCGCTTATGAGACTGACATCCACCCTAAACTGTTTGCTCCCAGGAAACAGAGAATCCTTGTGGGGCGGGGGGAGCCTGAAGGGATGGGTAAAGTCCAACCTCCGTGTGTTTAAATGTGGTAGCTGCTCCTCAGCCGAAGTCCAACAAGGTTGGTTTCCTTTGTGAAGAAACCTGTTGGAAAGGCGGAGGGGGCTCCTGCGGGGGGGGGGGGCGCTTCCTTAAATCCAGCCTCTGCACAATCGGAGAGAATTGATAAAGTGTTCCTGAACCCTCCCAGCTGAAAGGAAATAAATGTCTTGGGAAGACGTTAGGCGAGACCACTCTGGTTTAAGGGCGTTATTCATTAAGTGCCTAAGCGGGTGCTTAATTTAAGCAAGAGCGTCTCTAGCATTCACAGCGAAGAACGCCATCTTAAGCACACTCACTTTGGAAGGAAAGTTTCCTAAGGAGGGGTTGACCTCTAGCCAAGAAATCATCTGTCGGGGGTCTGAATTAAGCGCCTCATTGAGGCCTGCTGAACAGCAGGACCTTGGTACTGTTTCTATTTCGGGTGCGGCCGGGGGAAAAAATTAAAGCCAACCTACTGCGTTGCGACTTCTAAGAGATACCTTGTTTTATTAAGGCTTTTCTCTCCTTATTTATCTTCCTTCCTTCCTTCCTAGCACAGAGAAGCGCCTCCATTCCTCCCAAACCTTTGTAGAAATACCACTTTCTCATCCACTCCTCCCGGTCATTGTGGCTACTTCCTTCAGGGGTCCTTCACGCGGCAGCCCCCAAACGGCCTTGTCAGTAGAATCCACAATTTACAATTTAGTCAGAGCTTGCCCATTTAAAGCAGCCCCTCTCCGCCCCCGCTTTTAATGGCCAGTTTTCTCCATTCACTTGGAAAGCCTTGGCAGCTACACTGAAGGGCGGCAAGGGGAGCCTGGGGGAGGGGGAGGTGGGAAGTGAGCTCTCTCCGGAGAGCCCCGTTGAGCTCCTTTCGAGAAACGACTCCTCTGAGTCCCCGCCATCTGGTGTGGAGGAGCCTGGAAGACGATGCAGGTTCGGGGGGCACCGTCCGCGTTGAGGTTGGCACCGTTTGAGTAAGAAAGTCCTCCCCTCTTCTCCTCCCCACCCGCCCCCTTTCCACCCAACGTGGAGAGTTATCAGTCGGATTCTGTGGGGTCAAACTATTGAAGCCGTCGGACAGTAAATCAAAAGCATTTCGCAGACACCGGGAGGTGGGGGGGGGGGTTGGGAGGCAGTGACTCTTCTGAAGGGCATGGGCCGAGGGGGGAATCCTTTAAGCAGGCCAAAGGCATTGCATTTTTCTCCTCCTTTCTCTTTACTTTTGCATTCCGCTTCTTCTTTTTATTGACTGATTGGTGTTAATTCAGCCAGGTGAAAGGATACGGTGTGATTAGGCTAGTAGCAGTGAGCACCGAGAAGGATGGCGTCGGTGGTTTGTGCAAAGACAGGTTCCCTCCAAATTTATCTGGAAAGGGAGATTTCCAAAGGAAACTTTCCTCGCCAGTTCGAGGAGGAGAGATTAAATTGGATTGATTAGCTGTGGGAAAGCAGATAGCCGATCCGGAGGAGCGTGAAAGGGCTTGCCTCTGACAGCGCCTGGTACTTCGGGAAGTAAACCCGATTCACTTTAGCGGAACTTAATTCGGTTTAAGAGGCAGGCTATGAAGACACGCCCGGCTTTCCAAATGCGAATGAGGGTTAAAACTAAGAACGAGCCGCTCTCCGCTCAATCCCCACAGGTCAAATAAATTTTACCAGGGCTACTCTGGAGTAAAGGTTAGTGCCACCCGTTTACTCCAGAGTAGTCCAATCCGAGTCCACGAAAATGCTAAGGAGTCGGTCGACCTTATTATGGACATTCTCGATCTGCGGAAATGATCGATGGTGCAAAATCAAAGTTCCCTGGTGCTGGAGGTCAGTTTTGTTTTTTTCAAGGGAAACTACTTCCAATACCAAGTAAAGCTGCTCAGGAACGGAGTGGAAATATAACAGGGGCCCCGTACATCGACCTCGGTTCAAACGCCTCGGCTCAACTGGTTTGGGGCTCAGGGTGTATCATTGAAAATCTTCCCTCAGGGGGCGATCCCCCTCCTGTTTAGTTCCATTGCAAAATTCCCATTTAATTCCATGACAAAATTCCCGCATGACACTCACGTGAAGATAGAATGATCAAACCACCCGTATCTGGAATAGCCAAGTCCCACCACCGTGGAAAGGTATTCCCTCTTCCTCATCAAGAAAATGGTCACATTTTTTTTTTTAAAAAACAAACTTAATAACGCACACCTAAAGGGGAGCACATAGGAAATATCCACCTTTCTACCCCAAGAGGCACTCCCAATAAAATATTGGAGTCGAGCGGGCGTGGGCTTTAGACGATGATGAAATCCATACTTTTTACAAGAAATAAACGAGAAAACAAATAATATCAGTGCATGCTGATTGTATATATCACAAAACAACAGAGGCATCTTCCCCTGCACAAGAAGGAACTACCTTGCAGTACACGTTGGCAGATTCGTTTAATTGTAAGGAAGCCTTCGAGATCCATATTTTCTAGTAATGTGTATTTGTGCGTGAGTATATAGTATGTGCGTGTGCGTATCTTCTGTCTCTAATGCACCCTAAAATGTTTACTGAACAATCCTAATGGTTTGAGCTGCTGCTAGACATTTTTTAATATATATAAAATGGTAAACAATTTGGATGAGTAGAGTGAACTGAGTTCAGTTCCTTAAAACGATCAAGTTATTGAGTATATAAAAGTAGGAAAAGGAGGGAGGGAGGAATCTAAAAGCCGTTATCCCAATAAGTATGCCAGTCCTGTATCTATATAACGTATTTATTAAGTTGAGATGAGATATTTTCAAGAAATCAAAAGAGTCATCAGTACAACCAAATATTATAAAGTCTTTGTACTACAGCTTGAATTTATGACCGTAACAGATATTGAAATTCACCCCTCAGTATTTTAGCATACAGTTTTGTGACTTTATAACTAGTTTTGGTGTTACTATGTGTTTTGCATTCTCATTATAATTATTAGCCGAACAGTCATGAAATCACCAATCACTTCTAAAAAATGCATTTGGGAAGGGAAAAATAACTTTCGATTCCCCAGCAACTAAATTATTTTAATCACTTCGGTGAATAGATTTCCCAAAAAAAGCAAAGAAAGAAATGGCGCATTAACTCAGAGGCGAGCAGAACGGCCCCCTTTCCCCTTCCCAGCATTTGCGTCAAAACAGGGCTCAGAAGTGCCCAGATTTCTAAGTTTTAAAGTTTCCCCTTTTCTTCACGAATCCAGAAACTCCCCGGAACCCCAAAACAGATACTGTCTCCGATGCGAAGAAAACTTCTTGGGAACGAAGTTCCCTTTTGGTTTCCTTCCAGGAAATCTATTTAGGGCGGTGCGTTACTTGTACCCGGTTCACACACGTGAAAGTTGTTTCCACCGTAAGGGCCGCGTCAGATCCTAGCTTAAAGCATCCCTCGCCCTATACACCTCAACTTGGGGTTTGGGTCCGTCCCATCCATTTCCACGGCATCGACTTCCGAGCGCGCTTGGGACTGCAGCGTTAAGGCGGCGGCTATCTGTGACTTGGCGCCGGAGAAGTCGAGGGGGAAGCGGAGGGGCTGATTGGGGGGGGGGGAGTTGCTGCAATTATATTGGCGTGGAGAAGCTCACCTCTTGCCGAGCGGCAAAGTATAATCACCGTGCAGGCTTCGACTTGAAGGCTGGGAAGTCTCCTCTGTGGGCACCTACTTTTCTCCTAAGCGCTTTCTTGCCTTCTCAACGAGAGGCTCCCAATTGAAGGGAAATGATCCTTAGGCACTAATATCGAGCCAGTGACAAAGCGACTGGCCATTTACGCCGCCACTTTAGACAAAGATATTTAGTTATCCCCGGGTAGCTGCAAGTGCACTTTCGCCTTTATTTATTTATTTGTTTTAAAAGCACAACCCCAGCCGAGGGACGCCAACATATTTACCAGGGGCAATTACTTAACTGTTAGGACCTAACTGTTATTTGAGACTCTCTTCTTATTATTATTATTATTTTTAAAAACAAAAAACAAAAACCCTACCAGGTTAATTGCCCCCCCTCCCTTGCCTTGCTATTTCCTTCAGCTTGAAAGAATCGCTTTATTAAATTAGGTGCCAACGCTCTAGGCCTGGGTGAGGAAGGGGCTGAGTTTCCCCTCCCTACTTCGCGTTATTTTCCTTTTCTTCTTTGCCCGCCCACCGCCTTTCGCCTTCCCTTCTAACGACGGGATTCTTCCCTCCCTTCCCTGCGGAACTTGCGCATGTTAAATATCGCTTGGAGCAAGGGCGCGCGCCCCTGGATCCACGAGCCGTCTAAGCAGACCTCTTTGGAACGGAGCCATTATGAAGAGGCAGATCTGACACACCCACGCATGCCCATTAAAATCAACCGGGGAAATCCTCCACCCGCTTGAGCGGGGCGTGGGATCGTGCCCCTCGAGGCTCCCTTCCCCCTCCCCCCCCCAGCAGCAGCGCGCCTTAACCGGCTTGTGGATCGTGGTGGAGCCTCCTTCAAGCCTCCGTCCCCCAGGCAGCTCTCGATTTCTCTTGACACCGAGGTGGCCGCAATTAGGCTGAGCGGAATATTAGGAAATGAAAGACACAATTCTCCACTGGCAGGGTGATGACCTAACAGGTCTTTTCCATCCCTGGCGCCTCTGATTCATAAATAACCCGAGAAGCTGCTTTTAAGCTTTAGACGTGGCCCGGAGGAGTGCGTGACACGGTTCCTATTGGAAAATAACAAACGGGCTCTTAGCTTTAATGTGTTTTCCAGCAGCCCATCATCCTTATACAATTGCTTTACACACATTTCTATCCCCCCACCCACCCCGCGCAACATCCCCCACCCCAAAGTTTCAGCTTCCATCTGCCTGCGGAGTAACGAGCTAGACAAAACGATCAGATGATTGCATGTACAGAGAACATATATTTGGCGAGGCGCGGGCGGCGCGGGCGGGGAGGGGATGCGCTCGGAGCCTCGGACAGATAAGCTTCCTATAGGCTCTATAGCTTATGCCTCCTAAGCAGCGCTGATAAGGCACAAGTAGTTTGCTCTAGACAACCCTCCGCGCCTCTCTCGAGGCTCCGTCCAATGTCTGGCCAGAGAGCGGATTCCTGCCAACTTGGCGATGTAGGAACGCTCCATCCCGGTGCTATTTCACACAGAGACTGTTCTTTTCTTCCTCGGGTGCTTACGAAGGGGAGGCGGGGGCGGGTGATGGTGGTGCTTGGTGGTGGCTAAATCCAGTCCTTCAGTCCTGACCTTCCTCGTTCAGACTGAGGTAGGAGGAGGAGGAGGAAGAGGAGGAGGAGGTGTGGGGGGGTGAATGGGGGGAGCGTGTGGGGCGGTGGGTGGGTAGTTGGGTGGTAGTGGGTAAAGAGGGCTTAGGATCCGAACGGGCTTCCTTTTTGTGAAACTCGCCCACGGGCGGGGCGGGGGAAGGAATAAAGCTCCCCCCCCCCAGCGCGCCTCTCCCAATCCTCCTTTCTCCATATTGGAAACTCTTTAGAGCCCCATCTCCAGCCTTAGGGTTCGATTCGCACCCCTCCCGAACAATAAATCCATAAACCGATTGATTCGGGGGAGGGGAGAAGGCAGGACTTTCCCTTTCAACCGTTGCATTTTTAATTTTTTTAAGGCTTATGATATATACGAATTATATATATATTAAAAATAATAAAAAATAAAGGCTGAGTGGGCAGGTGGTTCGGGTGGGAAACCCTGAGAAGTAAAGGAGGGGGGAAAAACTTAAAAGGTGTTTACCTTGTCATCAGCATGTACGCTAATTATCTCGGGCAAGATGTGGGGTTCTATTGTCTTGTTGCTTTAGTGCCTATGCCCCGCCTCTGGTGGCAGCCTAAAACCTGGCGTCTGGCTAAAACAAACGAAAGGCAGCTCTGAGCCTCCACTCAATCCAATTAAGGCGGACTTGGTCCACTCGGTTACGTGTTCATCCAACAAGATCGGCGTGGAGGCAACACACCAGAATATTTGGCAAAAAAAAAAAAAAAAAAGGAGAGAGAGTGAGAGAGAGAGAGAGAGAGTGAGAGAGAGAGTTTTGCCTCCCCTTTCCCTTTTTTTCCCTCCTCTCCCCCCAGCCGCCGAATCATGTCGATGAGCCCAAAGCATACGACTCCTTTCTCAGTGTCTGACATCTTGAGCCCCTTGGAGGAAAGCTACAAGAAAGTGGCCATGGAGGGGAGTAACTTGGGCGCTCCTCTGGCAGCTTACAGGCAGTCGCAGGTGGCGCAGCCGGCCATGCAGCAGCACCCCATGGGCCACAACGGGACGGTCACCGCTGCCTACCACATGACAGCCGCCGGGGTCCCTCAGCTCTCGCACACCGCCATGGGGGGCTACTGCAATGGCAACATGGGAGACCTTCCACCTTACCAGGACACCATGAGGAACAGCGCTTCCGCCACCGGCTGGTACGGGGCGAATCCGGACCCCCGCTTCTCCACAAGTAAGTGCTCCGAGCTTTCCCCCCTTCTCATTCTCTCTCCACCTTTCCCCGTGGCGCGGTCGCGCGGTCCCAGGCAGACGGGGGAGTGTGGGGCAGCAGTTAGAGCGGAGGTGCGCGCGAGGAGGAGCATTTGGCATGAAGCTGGTCTGGATGTTGTTCCCCCCGCCCACTCCCCCAATTTTTGTGTATTAATAATAATAACAACAAAAATTGCAACCGGTTTCTGACCTTGTCCTGGACTCCTGGGCTCTGGTCTGCTCCTGGCTTTGGCTGGGGGGAGTCAGGGGCATCTCTTGCGCCTTATGATTAATCTCAGCGGCTAAGCGCATTCACAAAGAGAGGAGTAGCGTTTTATTGGACAAATGTGGGTGGCTGAGACCAGGAGGGAAGGAAGGGACTTACGAATAAAGAAAAATGCGCGCCCAGAAGAAAAGAAACCGTGTGAGGGAGCGCGCTTGGATATAGGAAATAATAAAATGTTTGGACGCCAAACAAATTGTTCAAATAAAACCCTAAGGCGAGAGTCCGTGAAGACGATGAGGTTCCAGTGGCCCTTTAAAGTGTAAATAAAAATTGAACAGGTGCGAAATGAATTGGATCTGCTTTAGAAGTACGAAGGCGGGCTCTGGACTACGTCTAAGGGAATTAATAAACGGAGAGAAATAGATAACCCATAAAGGATGTGAAAAGGGAGGGGAAGTAACGTTTATTATTTTTTGACAGGTTATTATTTTTTTGACAAATTACAAGGTGTAAACAGCGTTGCAAAAGTGGAGTATATGGTTCTTAGATTATCCTTCGATTATCCTTTCTTAATGTATGCAGGAATGTATGTGTGAGGTAGATAGACAGATAGATAGACAGATACGCATTAAAACGCTGGAATGTACACCCCAGCAAAATGTCCCTTTTTCTAAATTTGAATTCTCCTCGCTGGCCGTTTCTAGTCACTTCTCCACGAGTATTTTTTTTGTTCTTGTTTTTTTAGGGGGGCGGGTTACAGGGTGGAGAACATACTCTACAAAGCCACCAGATACCTTATCCGTTTCAAATCCGATTTAGAAACGGATTTCTGCCGATTTTTCAGCATCTTGCGCGTTGACATTTTCACCGGTATCTATGTGAACTGGCATTAGTGTTGTGGGGATTTGACCAGATATTATTGTTTAGCATTTATTGTTGTTGTTGTTGTTGTTATCATGTCTAGGGACATGTCAACCATGGCCTTCCCCCCCCCCCTTTGTGGATCTGGATCCCGATAACCGGATTCGGCCTCTCGGCGTGCGGGCCGAGCCCGCTACCCGCGGGTCTGCCGGAGTCTCCTCCTGGGCTTTGCGCTTGGTTCCGCTGATTAACGCTCCTTCCCCCGCTGTTTCTCCCTCCCTCCCACAGTCTCCCGCTTCATGGGCCCGTCGTCGGGGATGAACATGGGCGGCATGGGCAGCCTGAGCTCTCTGGGCGACGTGAGCAAGAGCATGGCCCCGCTGCAAAGCACGCCCCGTCGGAAGCGCCGCGTGCTCTTCTCGCAGGCGCAGGTGTACGAGCTGGAGAGGCGCTTCAAGCAGCAGAAGTACCTGTCGGCGCCCGAGCGGGAGCACCTGGCCAGCATGATCCACCTGACGCCCACGCAGGTCAAGATCTGGTTCCAGAACCACCGCTACAAGATGAAGCGGCAGGCCAAGGACAAGGCGGCGCAGCAACAGATGCAGCAGGACGGCGCCTCTTGCCAGCAGCAGCAGCAGCAACAGCAGCACTCGCCCCGACGGGTGGCCGTCCCGGTCCTGGTCAAGGACGGCAAGCCCTGTCAGGCGGGCTCCAACACGCCCACGGCGGCGGCGGCGCTCCAGGGCCACCACCAGCAGCAGGCTGCGGCCACCGCCATCACCGTGGCCTCCAACGGCGCCAGCCTGGGACAGCACCAGAGCCACCAAGCCAGCAGCGCCGGCCAGTCGCCAGACTTGGGCCAGCACGCGGGAAGCAGCCCCTCGTCCCTCCAGAGCCAGGTGTCGGCTCTGTCCCACCTGAACTCGTCCAGCTCGGACTATGGGACGGCCATGTCTTGCTCCACCTTGCTATATGGGAGGACCTGGTGAAAGGGGCCGCCCCGACGGGGCCCACCACCTCGTCCTTGTCCGACGGGCTGACCCCTTCCTTTTCTTTTTCACACGCACACACACACGCACACACACAGAAACACACACAAATACACGCACCCTCCTCCTCCTTTGACTTCTTCCCTTCTTCCCCTTTTTTCTGCTTTTGTTTTGTTTTTTTTAAAAGAAAATATCAGAACTGTGGGGTGGGGTGTTGTGTCCTTGGGACAGACGAGAGGACCAGAAGCAGACTTCTTAAGTTGTGAAATGGCTGCCGTGTTGCTGAAGGCCCCGGAGCGTTGTCTGGAGGAGTTCGGTGGCCCCTGAGACCCACGACGGACCGTGTGCCCGCGGCGTGAGATGGATCTCCAGTGGACGCTTGTATGTAGAGATAAGAAAAACAAAAACAAAAAACAAAAAACCCTCGGGGCGAAGGGTGGGTGTTTTCTCCCCTCCCTCACCGCCCAAAAAACTTTAGCGTCCCCCCCTCCTCCCCCACAAACACGCACTCTTCAAAAACAATGCACAGACGGAGAACCTTCGCTGGCCTTCAGCCCAGACGGTGGATGGAAACGCGGGTGCTATCACGGCTTAGCTTCCCCTTCCCCCTTATGTTCGATGTGAACCTGTAGCTGTATAATGCTGTCAAAAACGTTGGACTAAACCCATAGTTTTTAGTATCCTGACTATTTTGTTGATTAAAAGGAATATATCAAGCAACGATCTACCAAACAAATCAAAACTTTTTAAAAATAAAATAAAATAGGAAAACCCACTTTTTTAAAAAAAAAATATGGATGTCCACAGATCGGTGAAATTATTTGGCGCACGTTTATCTTTCTTTCTCTCTCTCCGCCCCTTGTAACTTATGTAGATATATTTGGCTTTAAATATACTTCCTGAGGAGCTTCTAATAAATTATAAAGATCACTTATCTTTCTTATTGCCCTTTGCTATTTCCCCAACCTTCCTATCACCTCCAAAAAGAAAAAGAAAAAATTCGGGAGCCGAATTTGCGCAATGTAAGCTTCCTTCCCAAGGCCCGTTGAATTCAACGGGGAAAGCCCAGGAAGGACGATCGGGTCCACGTTTCGGGGAAACTGATCAGCACATACAGATATAGGATCGATTCGTATGTTATATTCCCGATTAACTAGAGAATACGACGACAGGGAGTCCTACCCGAGATAAGTAGCAAGGCACGGAGACAAGGAAATCCAAGTGGCGTCATTCGCAGAGGAAAGACAATATTTGCAGACCCACTAATCGAAATCCCAAAAGGGTGCTTTTAAGATGCTGTTAATGCAGGGAAAGGAAGTTAACGAGGAGCGTACTAACAGGGTTGGGGGGGTGGATATCAAGTCTTTGTAAAGAGCGTCCAGATTTATTAACTTGTAAAAACACCATTTCTACAAAGGTTTCCTATGTAATTGTATTTTAAGGAAAGTACAGTCATCTTATTTATAATCAAAATAAAACGATAGTTTATTGTGCACGAGGTGTATCGTGTAAATTGAATTAACCTTGAAGCGCGCGCACACACAAAGTGTATGGGGGGGTCTGATATATATATGTGTGTGTGTATATACGTATATGCATGCATATATATATATATATATATATATATATATATATATATTGCCCTCCCTTTCCGATTTTCAACATTTGTTCGACTTATTGGGAGAGGACACAATTTTCAGGCCAGGTAGATTTGTCGATGGCTGTGAACTGAGAATAGTTGTATAACTTTCCCGTTGTTTTAAGCCGGTAGAAGAAGTCACGACGTCACGAGCCAAGAAACAGGCGGCGCTCAGGAAAGGAGCTTCCAGGGAGGGGGCGGGAGAGCAAAACGAAAAGGCTTTACATCCAAGTAAAGCGGCTTTCTGCCCATCGGACATCAGAGAGTTGTAGGCAGGGGAGAAACAAACCAAAACCCAAAGCCCCCTGCGAGGCAGAGCCCACGCGAAGCTCTCGGCTGATCGCGCTGCAAACAGTCGGTCTACCGGCATCTCTGGATAATGATCAAGCAAAAGGGTTTAATCATTCTCTGCTTAGGAGCCCTGGCCGGATACGTAATCCTAGTTTGGCTTGATATATCCAATATATTTATATCTGCAAGGGTGAAGGGCGCAGGAACCCGGAGAGAGAAGTGAATGAGAGAGATGGAGTGAGAATTGTACAGACAGAAAGGGCTTCAACCACCGCGCAAACGAAACGGCTACACAGTCGAAGCAGAGAATCCACTCCCCTCTAGGGCTGGTGGCGAGGGTGGGGTGGGGTTGGGGGCTGGGATCGAGGCTTGGTTCTTGATATAACGATATGTGCACATATCTGCGTCTCCAACTCTTCGTCACGTGTGTCAGCAGAGAGATATTAAATATTCGGTGCAATATGTAAAATGTAGACCTCTTGTTTACAGAGGGAGAGCGAGAAAGTGAGAGACTTTGGTCAAGTGCGGTAGAAACATTTCCAGCTGTTCCTTTTTTCCCCCTTTTCTAAATCAGGTCTCTCTCTCTCTATCCCCCACCCCCAGTCGCCTTTTATACCTCTGCGCTAAAATTAGCATCCGCGGAGCCCAAAACGGAGCACTCGAGGCTGTCATTTCAAACGCCAGTGTGTCTTTTTTGTGATTCTTCCCCCCCCCCTTCCTAAATGAAAAAGCTTCAAATAACTGCGCTGAGGGTCTTGGCAAAGGGAAATCAGCAGCGAGAAGCTCGCCAATAATAAATCTCTCGGTTTGGAGGCACATCCAGTAGAGTTCAGCTCTTGGAATGAAAAAACAAAACAAAACTTATTTAAATAACGTGTCCACAATTCACAACTCTCTTTAAGGGATCTCAAAATTTTATAGTTGTTTTTTCTCTCTCCTTTTTTCTTTCCTGAAGTAAATGAATTGTTGACTGAGACTGACAGGGGAAGGGAGGCGGTTATAAAACAGCATTCCTGAAGGTACTTTAGTAGTCTCTTGTCTCGCCTCCCCCCCCATCTCGCCCCCGCCTCCGCAGCCCTAAAGTTAGGCCTTAGAAGAAAAAACATGGAAACGTGTTTGTCCCGAAGAGCCTCGGGAAAATAAATGGATCGAGTTTATCTGGACGAGCTAATAAACACATATTTGGTGGTGGGAGTAATGACTGTAATGGATGATTATGTACACTGACTTATCTTACTGCGACTAGATTTAGTTTCGATTAAATAAACTGGCTTCCACTTTGTCTGATGTCGGCTTAGTTTAAAGTCTGTTTGCTTGTTCCACAGAAAAGGTGAATTCGTCTCTTTATAGACCTCTAGAGTCCAAGCAAACACAATTCAAACTGTATTTACATATCAGTCAGCAGAAATGCAAACAAAACGGCTCTAGCAAAATTATAGTTCTTTCTCTCGCTTTTTCTTTTTTAAAGAAATGACGTAATAGCATTGAGGTTTAATCATAGAAAAATACTCCCCCCGCCAGGGTATACTTCTGTTTGAACTGATGCAAGCCGCTATGGTTTCGTTTGTTGGTTTATTTTAAAAATATTTTTTTTAATCGAAATTTCCCTCCAAACATATTTTGAGAATTTGGACTAGCCCTGCAATAAGCATAATTTCGTTTAAGGCCGAAGTTCCAGCTGCGTTTGATTTGGAAGTGGACCATCCTTGATTTCAGGGAAATTCGTTTTTAAAACGAGTGTGCTTAATGCTGCGTCCATAGGCTAAAATGGGCAAATCTGTATTACACCAGGGGTGGGGGTGGGGAATCACCCTGGCCTTGTAAGATTGGTGTTGCCTGTTGTGCTGAGTGACTGGGAGTAGAAAAGGGAAGGAAAGTGATTAAAAGTGGAAGGACGGAGGAGAAAAACGAGCTTTTGGTGTGCATGGAAGTTCTATCCTTGTCCACGTGGAAAAAATGATGAGAGGCCTGTGGACTTTAACAACAACAACAACCACCACAACAACGGGTAATGGGATCTAATGGAGGCTGACCATTTTGTTCCCATCTCTTCGCCTGGACTATGATATGCGGATACCGGAGAGAGCATTTCCTCACCTTATATCTATGGGATGTTTAATCAAATGGTGCAAAATGTAGCTAGAGTAGGACAAAGGGTTAGAAGATATTATTCTATCCCCTTGTCCCACTCTAGCCACTGTTTGCACCATTGGACTATAAACACCCCATAGATAAAAGGGGAGGAATGGCTCAGAGCTTCTTCATATTTGAGGATCAATATCAAGCCACCTTCTCTCCCCCAAGGTCTTTTTTCGTCTCAGAAGCAGGTTTTGAGGTTTCCACGGATTGCTTGTTAAAGGGGGGAAATGTCACCCAACTCACCCATTGGGAAAGATGGCCAGTTCCCTTCCCCCACCCCCTGAGTATCGTCTAGGAATCCTGCCACAATATCAGTTCTTATGAAGGCACAAATGTTGCATGGAAGTGCAGCTGGAAAATGAAGCAAAGCCCCAGAGAAAGCATCTGCCTGTAGATATATATATAGATGATCAGTCAGGCCAGCAGGTACACAAGGGCCTCGCTGGAGAACCAGCTCTTGTCGAGTCGCTGAGGGCTGCTTGGACAAAAGAGGACTTGGAGGTAAACACTGAGTGGCTCGTGAAGATGATCAATCCTTGTATGGTAAACTAGTTGGAGCAAAGTTGACAGCATCTTTCTTATCTGCCCAGTTGGTCTGCTGATGACTGGGGGGGGGCGTGGGGGGAAGAGGGGAGGTCACAGTAAATGGAAATATGATGTCTGTGCTATCAAACGGTTCTGGAAGTAGAAATACTCTCGTCTATGGCAATTTGGTGATTAACAGGAAATGGCTTGCGTTTGTTTCCCCACAACAGGCACAGAAGAGATCAGGTAAGGTCAACTCTCTCTCTTTCTCTTTCTCTCGAACATTTTATGTCCATTCCTCCTCTTCTCGGAAGCTGTGGCCAGGAGGAGATAAAGAAGGCAGGGGGCTTGATCAGTCGATGCTGGGACCCCGATCTTCGACGCACTTAACCACGAGGAAAGCTTTCACTGGGACTGACTTCCTCGTAAGTGTGTCTCGGATAGGTATACTTATTTGGAGGCGAATTTGGCAGATGAGAGGGGGCTTCTTTCCACGTTCCTTTAGGGCGCTGAGTGTCAAGCTAACATAGCATTTGTGCAGGAAGAAAACAGCGAAGTGTGTATGCTTCGGATTTTTTTTGCAGCCGGGAAACGTTTGTCTGTCTATCTTCCTCAGCTCTGCTTTGAAGGCTTGTTAAAGAGATAACTATTTTCTAGAAAGGACGGTGTCTGCCGTTTCTGGGCCCGCCTGAAGGGACCTAATCCTAATGGAAGGAAATTTGGCTTCATCAGCCTAAGGTGCAATGAGCTACCTTTTCTACCATAGCACACACACACCAGAAGTCAAGGTTTTAGTTGGATCCCTTCCTCCAGCCAGACATTCCTGATTGTCGACACTTTTAGCTGGGAAGTAAGTTTCAAGATGTCTTTGAGGCCTGTTTCTAAGGAGTTATGTGGGTCCTTTCCACGTTTCCGCTTGCGGGGTGCTAGCTAGGTTTAAAATTTGTTCACTTGGCTCTCCCCGTGGTCAAACGGGTTGCTCTCTTTTGCTGTCGCCATCCCTAGGGGGGCCTCAGAACAGTCGTTTTCTTAAGATCTAACGCTTCGTAAGCCGCTTGGTTTCCGTTTGGTAACGTCACCAGGAAGGTCTTTCCATCTGGATAATTTTCTTCTGACTGTAAACGTTTCGAGCTCTCTAGGCTAGCCCATAATTTTGCTGAGTCGGGATGTCTGAGGGTCACCCTTCTTTGTGTGAAGACGTGTCTTTGAAACCACAATGAAAGGATCCAGAAGTACAGACACCTTCATGGGACCTGTGGAAGCTGGCAGGCGTCGCGGGGGGACGGGGCTGGGATGGTGGGGCTGTAATACCTCAGAGGAGTAACTGAGGTCTGAGTCCTTCTGTGATTGTTAGCGACCTGCTAACCGACTTAGTCCAAGACTCTTCCTAATCCGAGCTTTGGATCGGATTTCTGCTTTTGTTTGTTAGCTAGAAGACACCCCCCCATCCTTATTTTTGGCCTTTCCCTTTGAATGGGGCAGTACTGTTGCGAGTATAAGAATGGTTAAAGAGACAGGGACAACTCCTAACCCACTCCCCACCCAACAACTCAAGTTAAACAACCCAAGCGGCTTTTGTAGCTTTCTCTGCCGGCCGCCTGTTTTTAGTTTTCTTTCTTGAATGAGGATGATGAAAAATTATTTTCCCATGGGGGTGGGTGTCTATGGAGTTCACTATTAGTGCTGAGATCCGTTTCCCTTACAAGTGGATGGGCAATTTTGCAATATTTGGGCATGATCCAGCCACAATCAGACAGCAATCCTGTACCTACTTTCCTGGCAGTAAAGGACACTGAACTCGATGGGAATTCCTTCTCGGTAGACGCGGATAGGATTGTTTTCTTTGGATTTGCACTGAAATCTGTAGGTGGATCCAAAACTTGTTACCCGAGAGGGAAGGTCCTCTGGCTTCAGTGCGATTCCTTAGTAAATATGTGTAGTTTGGCAACCTCAAAAGTAGTCAACATTGCCCCGATGGTGTCTTCAACGCGGACCAAAATGCAGCTGCGTGGGTCTGGTTTCCAACAGTTCTTCGTTTACTGTTTCTGTATGTTGATTTCGAGGTTACTAGTGGATGAGAAAACTTCTCACCCGCCCACTCCATAGCAGCTTAGGCCACCAGTCTCTAGGAAAGACGTGAAACTGATTTTAAGGAAATTCAGTTGCATTTCTCAAGCTGAATGAATGACTGCAGAATTTCTGAAGTGGTTTGGGGTAAAGAAAGCCAAGCGAAAAGACGTCGAAACCTTCCGTACCTTTGAAAGCATAACCCTCATCATAGTAAAATAAGGCCCTAATTCGACTTTCGGGTAGAGTCTGGGTAGTTTCACAGTACTTCGGCCGAAACAGAAAGCTGTTCAGAATAATCAGAGTTCGTCATTTCATGGAATTTTCAAACTAGTACCAGAAGCGCCTAGCATTTCCGCCGTAAGCGCATCGGGTGCATTGAGTTTCAGGCAGATCTCTCTCTCTCTCTGTCCCTCCATCTTTCTCTCAGCTTTAAGAAAAGGGTTTGGAACTTTGGAACCATATTGGTCCATTTCTTGTTGCGATGACTGGCGTGTTTTGGGAAGGACTGCTCAGGTGCAGCTTAAATGCAGAGGTATCACTGAAATCGAAACAAAGTTTTCCTGTCTGCCTTCCCATATTATACCGAAATTTATGTAAATATGAATTTTGGACGGGCGATAAAGAGCTAGTTTAACCATTTGCCAAGCGATCTGGAGACTTCAATCTTATGCACACCGACTTGGGGGCCGATTTCCGTGGGGTCTACGTGGGCCAAGTGGGCTTCACTCGCCCACTAAAGTCAGTAGGACTTGGATTAATTTTGTCTGCGTGGCGCCCAAAATCAGGTGTGTTAAACTCTGTCGAAGTTCCAGTGGTGAACAAGAAGTCGGAACCTCGCCTGGATAGTAAATATCTTGTTTCGATTTCAAACCGTGTAAAACAATAAGCTTCCTCATATGAAGGGAAGCTATACAGTTGTAGGTTTTTAAGTGGTACTAGTTTTGGAATAGTCCATCGTAACTTTATTATAAACTTTCGCTCTTTCCCCCTTCCCAACTACAAACATGTAAAGAAGCACGCTTCTAAGGCTACAATACTACCTGGAATTAAACTCTTTTGAATTCAGTGGGTCTTACTTCATAGGTTTGAATTGTTAAAAAAGAAGATTATAAGCACCCAGAACAAAGTCTTAACAAAAAAACGAACTACTAATTCCATGTTCGGGTGAGAACTTTTGGTCCTTCAGGTACACAGCTTCTACTAATTATAAGAAAGAATATTGCCTATCCTGTTAACAAAAAGGGGGATTTTCTAGTAATATTTCCACTTAATAGAGAGTAAATATGGTCACAGCATGTCCAGGGTTTCAGTTAGGGGCAAATAACAGATGGTACTGCAGCTCACTTGCTTCACTCCGGTTGACAACCCATGTCGAGAAAAATATTTGACCCCCGCCCAGCCAAAATAATTTAGAAGGTGAGGGCTTCATTTTGCTCCTTCGAAATCAACGACGTTTTCCTACAGATTTCTAAGCAAGTAGGATTGCAGCTCTGTCGTCAGATTCCATGCATAAATCTACCTGTTTAGTGGTACTTCGTGGCAGCCCAGTGTGCGGGAGACTGCATCCTTTCAAATGTCCTTACACCCAAGGAATTCGGGTCAACGTTGAATGGGCTGTAAGGCTTAAAGGTGCGCATGCGCTTAGGTACAGGTCTCTTCAAGTGATGCTAACTAGTGGCAACCCATATACCATCACCGTGATACCTTAGTATTTTAAGAAAAAGTAATCAAACCCAGAATATGCTTATAAACAACCCCTACTACAGCCCCTATAAACAGAAGTATCTTTGTTTAGTTAGGATTAGGGCGGTGCATTCTTAAGCAGGTTTATGTTGGAAGTAAGTCCCACTGTTTTCAATGGTGCTTATTCCCAGGAAAACATAAATGGGTGGTAGCTTGTAACTGCACTTCTGTGCACAATAAGCTTAATTAAATACAGTGGATTTAGCTTTATGTACGCCTAGGATAACCTTGTGAATTATCTTAATATAAAGCATTTAAGCCGAAATCCTAGATTTGAATTCTATTATTTAGGTTTAACTGCATCGTTGGTCTGGGCGTAAAAGGACCACTTCCACTTATGTAATTCCATTGATGTCTATGGAACTACTCTTTACACGTTAGCCACTAACCCTTACCTAACCTGGTTTGTCTTAATTGATCTGAGAATGTAATAGTATACCCGTTTATTATAGTATTTCCGCAGGCTGTACAACCCTGAAAGTGAATCTGAACCCTGGAAGATAATTTCATTACACAACCACCCTTGAATAAATTAAGTGGGAGTACCTTATGTACCTTATATGCATATTTTAATCAGGTATACCACGGGTATGCATAATTACCGCCGTCTAATTGAATTTGACGCACCCAGCTATAGATGTGTGACATGTAAAAATATTTTGTCACTATATGGACATGAACTGCTTCCTAGAGATTCCAAATATTTTCATCGCTCCTCGTCATTCTGCGCTTGAAAGGGTCATGGCTTGGAGGAAAGAACCCCAACCCCCTCTTCCCTCCTCCCTCCTCCCTCCCTCTCACTCACTCTCTCACACACAGATCCCTCTGGTAAAAGTATTCATTAATATTCATAGTGTGGGCGATGGATCATTTATGCATCCTAACCGCGCCGCTACACACTTGTCCATTCTGAAGCGCACGAGTGGCACCGACCAATCAGAAGCTGAGAGAAAGCTGGACCAGAGTTCTATCGGGGAGGAGGAGGAGTGTGGACAAGATAAAGGAAGAAGGCAGGATGGACAAAAGCAGGAGGGGAAGGCAGGAGCGGGCATATGTCCGTCTTAAGCCCTACCAAACGGTTACATTTCTCACCCCTTGCCATTCAAAACTCATTTTCCAAGCTCCCCGCACTTGGAGAGATACCAGCCGCTTTCTGAAGTTGCCAGGAGGCTGCCGCAAGTTCCCTGCAAGGGCTCCGGGGACACTTTCTGGGGAGCATTGCTGACGGGGGTGCCAACTTGAATAAAATATTATTGGGGGGCAGGTAAGCCGCAGCCCACATAACTGATCACGGGATGCGGCGCATGTACACCATTTGAATGGCAATGCCCATCAACTTGGGGGGGGACCCTCCAATAGTTTATTGGGGGGCCAAAGGGACATAGGCCCCTAGGAGTTGATTCCTATGATTGCTGACCAGTCTGACTGGGGAGAGGGCTGGCAAAGCTCAAGGGAGTGTGGGCGCCCGCGAATCCTCACATGCCGGACCACGCCTGCCACCTAGGTACACACCACACATTTAAAGCACATGACTTCCGCAAAAGAATCCCGGGAACTGTAGTTTGCTAAGGTTGTTGGGAATTGTAGTTCTGTGAGGAGTAAGCTGTTGTTCTCAGAATTCTCTGCGGGAAATCGGGTGCTTTAAATGGATGGTGCGTAAGGATGGAGAAGTTTTCGCTGCTTGGAATTCCAAAGCTGCTGATCTGCAGCTTGTGGGGGAGAATCTCTTGCGTTTCGGAGCCTTTCGGTGCTTTCATAATAAACTGTCTGGACAGGAAAGCAGGTCCATGCGCGTGACATTATTTTAGCCTCATCCCCGGACATTTACAATGGTGGGGAGGGGGAGAATAGTAATGGCCTTGCAAGCCTGAGATAAATGTGGATGAAGCTCTCGGAAGATTCCCAAGAGTTTGACGATGACGCCCCCTCTCCTGCAGACTCAAATCTTCCTTGAGGTTTATCCTGCTCTACCCTATCCCCACTTTATTTCCTCTTTTCTTACCCTCTTCCATTTATAGATAATAAGTTGTATGGGCAGGGAAGTAAGGATGCCACTGATCAGCCCCTAGCAGCACCACGGTTTATCTTCCCCCTGCTTAATATTTGAGAGGCAGTATTAGGGTGTGGTAGTCAACACACATTGCCTTGAGGTTAGGAGCTGGAAATGGCAGGTGCGCGCGAGGCAGAGATGGAGATGAAGGGAAGGCGAGACGGGAGACTGTTTGTGTTTCCAAGGCGCCGCCCCCCTCCCAGGCTGCCGTAATTATCTTGCTGAAATATTCTCCAGTGGCCAAAAGTTGCAAAATAAATCGACCTCTCCGCGCTGGTTCCAGAGGTCTGTAGCCATCATCCTTTTTTCAATACATTTTAAACAAGAGGCTCTAGCGAGCGACTCCGATTCAATACACATAATCAGTTTGGAAGTCTTATTTCCATTTGAAAACAGGCCTATTTGCAATCATGAGAGCCGGACACGCTGAAAGATACAGAATAACGTGCCCGGGAGAGGGGAAGGTGGGTGGGTGGGTGGGTGGGAGAGAGAGAGAGAGAGAGAGAGAGAGAGAGAGAGAGAGAGAGGAAGAACAGTCAGGCAAGCACTGGAGATTTTCTGCCCCGTCCCAATCCTTATTTATTTATTTAAAACACGAGGCTGTAGCCACGAGTCTTTTTATGCATTCCCTTGGAAAATACAACTTAATTGCTTTCTCCACTGCCACCCCAAACCAGGACCAAAGCAAAACAAGCTGTGTAATCCACAGCCAGGAATACCTCCCGTCTCCCCAAATGGTGATTGGGAAAGTATGTTGATTGTTCTGCTAGCCTCTTAGGGTTAACAGGCATTTAATCAAGAGAAAGTACAACGCGGGGAAATGGTTCGGAGCAAAATGCTAACTTGGTTCGTAATAACGCGTTGTCCTTGAATACTGCGACTGAACGGAAGTTTGCAAGGGGTGAGGAAGGACTGGGGTGTGTGGGAAATGATCGCCTTTGTGTCAATATGGCCGAAAAGCCATCTGCAGAACTAGTAGGTCGTCCTCCACCTGGATGCGGTGTTAGAATAATAGAATCATGGAGTTGGAAGAGACGCTAGGGTCATCTAGCCCAACCCCCTTGCAAAATGCAACACTATGCAGCTGTTCCATAGGGAGTTCGAACCTGCCACCTTGGCGTCATCAGCACCACGCTTTAACCAACAGAATTGTTCTTTCCCTTTTTGCACCTTGACCCTACAGAGATTTCCTTTTGCAAAGAAGTTCGGCTGAAATCAAGGGTGGAAAGGAGTATGTTTAGGAGGGTTTTGTTGGCTGAGTGTGCGTGAGAGGATGGGGAGAGGGAAAATGGGAGTGCGCACACTCGCGAGTGCGTCGAGATGTGCGCTGGGTAACTCTCCGAGCTTGGTGGAGCGAAGATGACGCCAGAAAGGGCAGGATTCCTTGAATGGATATGATATGTCTGCCAAATGGTGCTTCACAAACTCATTCAGCCTAGAGGCGATACTGCAAGGCTTTATATGGGAAAGAGGGAAAGGGGGGTGGAAGGAAGGAAGGAAGGAAGGAAGGAAGGAAGGAAGGAAGGAAGGAAGGAAGGAAGGAAGGAAATGCTGCTGCAACCAGGTCACTTTTTGCTATCTTAAATAATTATGACCATGATAATAGCGAAAACGGGGGTGACACTTCAGACGGAAAGAGATGTCTCTCATAACGGAGTCCATGGGACGATGTTGCTCAGATTCAAGCGGGAGGATCCGACTGCTGTACCTGAGATCTTTTCTAACCGAGGCACTGAGAAGGACGGGCGCTGCGGGTGTGTGTCTTACCCATGCCAAACACTCCCACTGCGGGGCTCTAGCCTGCCCCCAGCTGTTCTTCTAAGCGCCAAGTAATATTGCACGACGGTAGCGATCAGATTTAAGCCGCGCGTGACAGACTCCTCTTGCCACCGCTTTCCATTTGGGACAAGCAAGAGACCGTAGTCTCTTCAAGGCCCTGCCTGCTTCTGGGCCATCCCACGAGGCACCGTCTTCGGAGCCACTTCCTTGGCTGTGTTGGTAGAAAGGAACCCCCCTCCCGCTTTGCCAGTCAAGTGCCAGCAGCTAAGTGAAAGCTAAGAGGCCCACACCGCTCCTTAATAATCATTATGTTTATGAAGAAGAAGGTGGAAAGAAGTTGAGGACTGGCAAGACAAGAACCACGGCGACCTGGGGTGGGGGGGGGGGGGAGCTTCCGCAGCCATTGAAAACGATGGGAGATTCGCCGTTGGCTTTAACGGGTTGCGGTTTGCAGGCGCAAACGCTATCACTGATTTCAGGCTTTTGAGAAGGCGCCTGTATTTTCAGGATGCCTGTCCCGCTTCCTCGCCATCTTCCCGGTTCATGTCAGTGCCAGATGAGAGGCCTTGACTCCAAAGGGAGCTGATCGCAGCTCTTTTACTAACCGCTTCCGGTTGCTTCCTCTTTATCTTTTGCTCGATGTTCCTAAATGGAAAGGAATCGGAGGCTCCCTAGATCCTCGTCCTCCCCACAAATTGAGAGTTGGGTTCTCGGATTCCGATTTTCCTACATAGCCTCCCAAGTTAACGCCTGCTTTCTTTCCACTTATTTATTTGTTTATTTCTCTCTTTTTGGGGGAGGGGGTGTGTAAACCATTTAATAAAAAATCAGATCTGAGATCTTATGATGGAAGGCGGTATATAAATCTAATAAATAAAAATTATTATTATTTAAAAAGGAAAGCGCATCTCAAAGCTACGTTGTGGGTAAACTAATTTTCAGTAAAACAGCGCATCTTAAAAACGAGTATACATAGCTAAATTATCTTTCCTGCACGATCCAGCGAGGAAGCTGTTCTGGGAAGCCCCAATCGAAGGGACTAGGAGGTGGCGCAACGACGCTTGGACAGCAGACTGTATGGGAAGGGGAAACCACCCTTTTCTTACAGCCAGATTCATCCCTCCCCCTAAATGTAATCCTGAAGCAGCTTTACACTAAGCCAGGTGGTTGAGATGCTCGGTACAGTTTTTCTTTGGCCCGGAGCTGCTCTTCAAGGTCCCAAACCTGAGAAAATTTTCAACTGGAGATGCCAGGTTTTGAATCTGGGACCTTGGCTTCTGCATTGTAAGAACCAACCCCTAGGGACCGAGGTCCCTTCGGCCCTCAATAAAATATCTGAGGGGGCTGCCTTCGAAAAAGCTGAGGGGAATTCCCATTCAAATAGTGTGTGTGTGTGTGTGTGTGTGTGTGTGTGTGTGTGATATGTCACGTGACTGAATATGTGGGGTGGGGCTTACCTGCCCCCCCGTGTTTTATTCAAATTGTCACCCGTGGTTGGAACCATTGGTCTGAAATGTGTACTAGGCACATAATGAACCAGGAGTCTCCTGCCATAAAGAGTGTTTTAAGGAAGGAACCCATGAATGAAGTGATCGGTTTGTGGTTAGGACCATAGGAGCCAACTCCTAGAGGCCTCGGGGGATTCGGCCCCACAATTAAATATTTAAGGGGGACACCCCCGCAAGTTGATGGGCATTCCCAATCAAATAGTGCGTGTGCACTGCGTCATGCGATCAATTATTAGGGGCGGGGCTTACGTGGACCCCCACAATATTTTATTCAAGTTGGCGCTCCTGATAAGGAGCGTTTGACACACGTATGTTGACACACGTATGTATGGAACAATTTCAAAAACATAGAATAACTTTAGACTCGAACACTGATGCCTTTGTTTGAGTTTCTAAGGTGTTCTACCTGAAAGGTGGACCGTCAGAAGCACATTCTTATCAATAAAATAAAAGACACTGAAATAAAACAAGGAGCTCATTTACCCAATAGCTCAGTTGGTTAGAGCATGGTGTTGACAACACTAGTGTCGCATGTTCGATCCCCCTGTGGGGCAGCTGCATAGCCCTGCATTGCACGGAGTTGGCATAGATGATCCTCAGGGTCCCTTCCAACTTCTACGATTCTATACTTAATCTGAAGGGTTGGCTCTGCTCAGCGAAATATGTCCCACCTGGGGCTCTGGCGATCCTCCAAAGGGTATGAAACTCTGTGCAAGCCCTGCGTCAACTTGAGAGGGAAATACTGAACTCAGTGCTGCTTACTTCTGAATACACACGTATAGGATTGAACGGTAGAAGCGCACTCCTGTAAAAAGGTAAAGGACCCCTGGACGGTCAAGTCCAGTCAAAGGCGACTATGAGGCGCGGCGCTCATCTCGCTTTCAGGCCGAGAGAGCTGGCGTTTGTTCACAGACAGCTTTCGAAGTCATGTAGCCAGCATGACTAAACCGCTTCTGGTGCAACATGCCTGCTCAAGGGTAGGCACAGAAGCCAATGGGACTTACTCCTAGGCAAAGGTGCGGGAGAATGCAGCCTAAATCACCAACGACAAAGACATTTCCACAGGGAATCCCTGGAGTGGAAAGCCCTGCTAACATTCCTTTTTTAAATAAATGTAACCAATTAACGTTTCGTATCCTAATTTGATGGCCGAGGCAATTGCTGACCTGAACAACCACGCGAAGCCAATGATGCGCCTCTTTTAGACATTTGGTCAGTTCTCTAGCAGCTGGACCGGCATTCCAGTTAACTTGAACCTTGGATACTTTAAAACGGTTTTCCCAGTTAAGTTCAATAAAGGCTAAATTATCTTTAACCGAGGAACTTCGAATTAAGGTGGGATGGAACTCCTGGCCTGGCCGGAGCACCAATGGCAGGTGGGCGAGTGGGTGGGAATGACCCCATAGTCAAGCGCATGATGTTAATAGCCCCATAAGGACAGCACTCCGATGCTTCCCATATTCAGTCAGTTCCAGGGATGCTTGTCCACAGGAATATATTTTTTGGTTGCATTTAAATGGAACAAAATTCTGCTAGCACTTCTGGAAAGCTTCCCAGGTAAAAGTGCGCATGTGCACTTAGAGAAGAAATAACGCAAAACAAGACGACGTTGGCTTGACTTCCAGCTTTGATTGTTGTCAGCTCACTTTCTTAGATCTAGAAGTCCGATCCAGCCCAAGCGAAACCCTTGTCGGTTGCCCTGATGTGAGATTGTGTTTTTTGCAGATATATCTGGAAATTTGATTGTATTATTCAATAACGTTATATTTTATATATCTAAAAAGGTTGCCCTGATGTGAATGGGAAAGATCTGACTCTCCTGACTTTCCTAGGATTTAAACACAGGCTTTGCTTCAGCTGGACTGTGCCCCACTGGGATGCTGAAACCCACGAGATTTACTTCGAATTAAGCACGTTTAGGAGTCATAGAATCGTAGACTCATAAAATTGTAGATTTGTAAGGGACTCCGAGAGTCATTTAGTCTAATCCCCTGCGACGCAGGTTTCCAGCCCACAGCCATTCCTGGATGGGGTGTAAAATGCAACCACAGGAGCCAACTGCTAGGGGCCGAGGTCCCTTCGCTGCCTCCCCCCAAAATATTTGAGGGTCCAGACCCTCAAAGTTGCTGAGTATTCTCATTCAAATGGTGTGCGCGCGCCAAATCATGTGACCGCTTATGGGGTGGGGGCTTACCTGCTCCCCCACGTGTTATCCAGGTGGGCACCCCTGAATGCAATGGAGCCAAAGGTGGGGATTATTTGTTGGTGCTACTCAGCGCAAGTGAATAAACTTCGGGATGCTCTCATATATTGAGAACCTGGGAACCTGGTGTGTGTGAAAAAGAAGGCAGGAAGGCAGAGCATGTATGTAGAACATCTGGTGGCTGCTTGCGGGCTTCCCACAGGTTTCTGGTTAGCCGCTGTGAGAACAAGAGGCTGGAGTATGTGGGCCAGTGGCCGGATTCAGCAGGTTCTGCTTATGTACCGATGCAAGTCGAAAACTCCGAGCTAAAGAGCAGGGCCTAAAGGCTACTGTCAGCATTCTCTGGTCTCGGTCTACGAAGTGGAGAACCGCTGTCGAAACTTATTGAACATCAGTCCTAGAGGTACGACTCAGTGACACCGTTTGGCTTGGTTCTTAGGTTAAGGAAACCGGTGAAAAGTTGGGGAGAGGACACACACACGAAGTCTGATGTTCGTAGCTTCCCTGTCTTGCTCCTTCGGAAGAGTGGGAATGCTGCGATCTGCACCTCATCCAAGCCAATGCGAAACTTGCAGCCCTCGGCCGAGGTCTGAATCATACCACTTCTGGGGAAAGGACAGTAGCTCAGTAGTACTGAATGTGCCATAGGTCAGAAGGTCCCAGGTTCAGCTCTCAGGATCTCCAGGTAGGGATGGGATTCGGGAAAGACCCTCGCCTGAACCCCTGAAGAAGAGGCTCTGCCAGTCAGTGTACTGTACCTAGATGGACCAATGCCTATCCAAGGCAGCAGTCTACGCTCCCAATATTTTCTCCCGCCCTTCCTCCCCAGGACTTGGAGATGGACTGGGGCGTGCCTGCTGCCTGAATGACAGCGCACACTCATTTGACAGTTGACAGGGGCCACAATCAGATCCTTTCAGAGACATTCAGAAATAAGGAAGCATGAAATATACTCGGAGTCCTGCAGTGATTTCATGCTCTTTATTGCAGCTTGTAAAACAGTGATTGAATTGCCCCCCAAACCTCAGGCTTTTATATACATTATTTACACAATGAGTCCCGTCTGATTGGCTGATTCTGCTTCCCTCCTGGAGCCTGATTGGTCTTTTCCTGCAGGCCAATCAGTTGTTGCATTCTACGATCCTACCAGCCTAATAGGCTGATTAACTTCTTCCTGGAGCCTGATTGGTCTTCTCCTGCAAGCCAATCAGTTGTTGCATTCTAGGATCCTACTTGCCTGTTGTTCTAGGATCCAAGGTTAGTACATGACAGCTCTGTTAAAGGGACGCTTTTCATTTGGTATCGTTAAGATCCCCCACTGTTTCCTTCAAAGGGACAGAGGAGAGGAGGCAGGTACCTCTCGGGAAATGAAAAAGATGCAAGCGCCTTGGGCTTCGCAGAGCAAATCCGAGAAGCACCCGAGGAGAGTCTCTGGCAGATCAGGTCCTCCTCCTGCTGGTTTAGGCCCCTTGGATAGCCAGCAACCGGAGGTCAAGGGAGACTGCATTCCGTTTTGCTGTTAGGATTAATTCATTTTATCCATCGCTTGTTACATGGGGGAAAAAAGTTTTAAAGCGATGGACTACTACTTTAAAATGCAAAGATGCCACAAAAGAGCCGAAAGTAATAAAGCCACACATGGTATGCGCACCCACCAGCAACCAATAGCAGGGAAGATATCCTTCGCTACCCAACTAAAAGAGGAACACTATTATGTTTAGTTAGTAGATACACTTTTTACGGTGTCGAATTGAAATGGTGCGTTGATTGCTAGAGTTTAAAGGGACCTCTTGGTCGCTTGGTATGCTGCCCATCACCACGGTGGCATCCAAACAGTCCGTTCAGGACAAGGGCACCAAACTTTTGAAGACAACCCATAACCCATCACTGGGAAGATCCAAAACCGGCCGCTCGGGAGTCAGTTCCCTCAGGTTCAGGAGTTCCAAATCCAGAATAAGTTCAGAAGAGAAAAGGAGTTGAGCAGAGCTCTTCATCCAGATTCCCTTCCTTGGTGTCACAATGGAACCTGCAGCCAAACCATTTGTAGCCAACCGGAAGGAGTCAAACCGGATTTGACCAGGGAGGGCCAGAGCTCTTGACAGTAAGAGAATGGCATTCCTACGTACCTCCATCAATGGATATTTCTATTGCAAACCCAAGAGAAAGCCCAGATCAGATACAAATGGAAATGGAAAACTGACATCAGATAGAACGCGACAGGCTGGATTCCCTCCCCCTTTATACCCAGCATTAAGCAGAATTCACACGTGACGCATTTCCTACGTTAAACTTTGGCATGCAGCTCTGCAAAATATTAAGCTGTGGCCGTGCAAGTTCTCTCTTTTTCTGTGGAGGTTTGTTTTTAGCTGCCTTCTGGTTTTAAAACGTTCTGAGGCATTTGCTCCACTTACACTAGGACCCGAAACAGGTTTCCGCCGAAGTGAGTCCTATTCACCTGAGTGGAGCTTTTTTCTGAATAAGACGGCTTAGCAAGTAGTGCTTTATTTGTGGCAGGTTGGGATTTTGGCGTTCCACAAACTAGGATTTAGCTCCGTGTAAATCCATTTAACACTGAGCGAAATGAGAAGGTAATCGAGGAGGGGAAACCCTTCTCCCTCCTCCCTTTCGTAACCGGATGCCCACCTTTTAATACCCTGCTTTCGGTTTCTAGGTTCTCAAATCGCTGTTCCAACAGTACTTCCGATATCTTCTCGCTGGCCAATGGTCCTCTGAATTAAGGCAACCGCAGAGTAGGCGGTCTAGAATGCGGTGCCAAATTTACTTGGAAGCCATTCCTGTTGAATCCAGTGGGGCTTCTCTCCACGAAAATGTATTTAGGAGTGGGGTCTTCTTGGAACCAGTGTCAGTTTACGCAAAAGTAAGCGCGGCTAGGATCGCAGCGTCGATCAACGTTTAGGATGCGTGCTGCTTCTAAGCATAGAAATGTCCCCTTAAGCGTCGGTGGCACTTACTTCCGCGTAAAATGCATAGGATCGCGGAAATGATTTGTTAACACAAGCCAAAAAGTTCTTAAAGTGATCCAATCCTTTTGGGGGTGGCATGGAAGTCAAATTTGTCCCAGGACGCGATCTTTGGTACGTTTATGTGGAAGTTAAAGTCAGAGAAATTAATGTGAATCATTCCTATTTGTTTTTAACGTTTGGCTGTTACTCTTAACCACATTTAATAGGAAGGAGCTCTGCTGAAACCAATGGGACTTGCTTTCCGCCTAAAGTTGGCAAGGATCGGGTACTATCACTCCCCTTTTTTTGTTTTCCACGTATTCGAAAGGATTATTCTTTTGTCCAATGAATACAAACTAAATTATCAAAGCACGTTGAGGGATAAAATGAGAAGATAATCATTAGGGGTTTGTCCAATATTTCACACGGAAAAAAACACACCCACCATCCTTCAGGCTACCTTTTTACATGTGCTTGTCCTTAACCTTTAAAAGCAACGGCTGTAAATACAAGATCTGTACTTTCTCTAATAGATTTTCCTAGGAGCTGGTGACAGAGAACTGATTTCTTTTCTATTAGGCTTTAGCACATCTTTGTTGAAGGCCCCGCAGAATGACCACGGATTAGAATTCGATTTGCATCTCTTAGGCTCCCTGTGTGGTCTTTGTAAGGAGCTTGTAACTGTTAAAATGACTTGTTAGGAAGCGTGTGGGCTCTCATCCCTCTGCTTTTGACAGAATGATTGAGAAATTCAGTTCGCCCCTATAGGATTTAGCCTGCGGATTCCACCTGAACCTTAAGCAATTAGACCCTAATCTCAGCGCAATCATATGGGAGTTAGGATTTCTTGTACTTTGTTTACTCCAGGGTTCTTATATAGAAAAAGCACCTCGATTATTTTAAACGAACTTTGTAATAATATTGTCCCAAATGTTACAGAAATGCACCCAGCTTGGAATGCTGCACTGATAACGTAGCAGCAGCCAAGGCTTTACTTGAAGTTAAGAATGTTATAATAAACTTCAGTCAGAGAACATGCATGGGAGTTATGAAAGATGTTATCCTACCTTCACTGAAAACCTCGGATGCAACAATGTTTGTAAATTGACTTCTGAATCAACCTGTAGGGCAAGCAGAATCACTGAATTCAAGAGGATTTACTTTCAAGTAAACCTGTACTTAGGACAAGAGTGCTAACAGCATTCTGGAAACAGGATAGACGAAACTCTGAATGTTCATTTCTGTTTAAACACACACACCCAATTTATTTTATTATTACCAAGTTAGTTTCTCCCAATCTGCTCTGCAAAAACTGTAAATGCACTCAGAAAAACACCCCAAACCTAATTTATATTAGGGCATGAGAAGAACCCGGATTTAACAAACAAAACTAATCAAAGTTTGAGCCCAGGCTAGGGAAAATGTCTGTCTGTAAATAACTAAATGTTCCACTGAGCAAATTAATCTGAGCTGGATACATATGTGATCTCAGAAAAATAAGCATTTCCTAATGAAAAGTCTTTTCAGGCTTTTAATATATCTTTCCTTCTCAATATCACAAATGCACAGTGGTCAATTGTGATCCCAGCCCCCAAACATAGCATTGCTGTCATGGAGATATCATATTTCTCCAGAACTCAAACCACAGTATTTTATTATAGTGGGGGGAAACAATCCGGTGGGGAGGAGGAACTTTGCTTGTGCAAATGCCACAGCCACTTTTGGAACAGGACCTCTGACATCATTGGTGTTGAGTGACACATCTCCCCTCTCCTCCCATCTCCTGCCCACTCCACTTTCTGACCATTTAAAAGTTTCATTTTAATGATTCCGCCCCCCCCTTTCTTTAGAGGTCGAGCACTATACCATTCAACTGCAAGATCATTCATGCAGCTCTTTTAAAATATGGCATGCACCGCAAGGCTACCCCTTCTCCCCCTGCAAAAACACTTTGTCATTTCAAGAAATGTGTTAGTGTTTTATGGTCTGTATTCCACATCTCCAGAGCTGAAATACATGGGTACCTCTGCCCTCCCCCTCCCCGCCTGGTTTCCAAGTTCTGAACACAACAGCAAAATTTTCAACCCTGCAGCATGATCCCTCTAGAGTACTGGGACCAAATTATTTATTATTACCTCTGGGTTGCCTGCTGCAAGACCACAAATATTTTATACACAGTAGGTGGACGTGCACAGCTTGGTGCTGTGATGACACACCAGTTACTCAGAAGAGTTTAGATCTGGAGGTAACTTGGGGGGAAGATGAGGAAGAGAGAAGAAGCCCAGTGGAGGACTTCTACAGCTGCTTCAGGTCCTAACCTACTCACAGCTGTCAGCATTAGCATTCAGTGACCATTGAACGTGCTCACTCATCATTGGGCTGTTTAGGGCAGGCATAGGCAAACTTGGCCCTCCAGATGTTTTGGGGCTACAACTCCCATCATCCCTAGCTAACAGGACCAGTGGTCAGGGATGATGGGAGTTGTAGTCCCAAAACACCTGGAGGGCCAAATTTGCCTATGCCTGGTTTAGGGAGTTCCCCTCCCTTAGAATATTCCCTCCCCAAATGCTACATCTCCTAAGCCTGTTACTAGCCCGTCTCTCTTGTGTTTGTGCACGTGTGGTGCTACTTGGCCACATAAGCAACTGCACTCATTTTATGTAATTTATTAAAAAAACAAATCTACCGCTTAAGCATAACCTCTAAGTGGCTTGCTAGAAATATTGAAATTACTACTAAACCAGGCTTCCTCAACCTCGGCTTCCAGATGTTTTTGGCCTATAACTCCCATGATCCCTAGCTGGCAGGACCTCTAGCTAGCAGCGATGATGGGAATTGTAGTCTCAAAACATCTGGAGGGCCAAGTTGAGGTAAAGGTAAAGGGGCCCCTGAGCATTCGGTCCAATCGTGATTGACTCTGGGGTTGTGGTGCTCATCTCGTTTATTGGCCGAGGGAGCTTCTGGGTCATGTGGCCAGCATGACTAAGCCGCTTCTGGCGAACCAGAGCAGCGCACAGAAACATTGTTTACCTTCCCGCTGGAGCAGTACCTATTTATCTACTTGCACTTTGGTGTGCTTTCAAACTGCTAGGTTGGCAGGAGCAGGGACCGAGCAATGGGAGCTCACCCCATCACAGGGATTCGAACCACCGACCTTCTGATCGGCAAATCCTAGGCTCTGTGGTTTAACCCACAGCACCACCCATGTCCCTTAGGTTCCAGGTTGAGGAAGCCTGTACTAAACGGTTAAAAACCAGTTAACAACATTTAAAGATCATTAACAGCAAAGGAGATTTGAAAATGTCAGCACCTGCATGTCTGGATCAGCTTGCCTAAGCAAAAATGTCTTAAGCTGGCACTGAAAGGAGTACAGTGAAGGTGCCTGCCTGATATTAACAGGCGGGGAGTTCCGAAGTGTAACAATGCTACCACACTAAAATACTGTTTTCTTATAGCTGTGGAATGCATATTATGTGGCACAGGTAACAATATAGTGGTACCTCTGGTTAAGAACTTAATTCGTTCTGGAGGTCTGTTCTTAACCAGAAACTGTTCTTAACCTGTGGTACCATTTTAGCTAATGGGGCCTCCCACTGCTGCCGCACCACCAGAGCATGATTTCTGTTCTCATCCTGAAGCAAAGTTCTTAATCCGAGGTACTAATTCTGGGTTAGTGGAGTCTGTAACCTGAAGCGTCTGTAACCCGAAGTACCACTGTACTTCTGCAGATCAAAGCAGTTGAGTGGGCACATATGGGAAGAGGCAATCCTGTAAGTAAACTGGTCTCATGCCCTTGTGGGCATAATGGAACTCTCAGACACCCCCAGTGGAACCACCAAGGTCCCCTGCCCTTCCTATTTATTTTTTAATTATTATTTTAAATGAGTTTATTTGGCTTTTTGGGTCGTTTGATAGGGGTTGCCTGTTTCTGGGAGAGTGTTTCTTTTAATTTTTAAGGTCTGTGCTCCATATAGCTGTAAACAGCTGTGATACAAAATCAAACAAAAATTAAACATCCAGAAGAACTTTCTGACAGTAAGAGCTGTTCAACAGTGGAACGGACTCCCTCAGGAGGTTGTGGCCTCTCCTTCTTTGGAGGTTTTTAAGCAGAGGCTGGATGGCCATCTCTCATGGATGCTTTAGTGGAGATTCCTGCATTGCAGGGGCTTGGTTGAGATGACCCTCAGGGTCCCTTCCAACTCTGCAATTCTATGCTTCTGTAGGAGGAAAGGATATAACACAGCATTACAGTAGTGAATGAACCTCTTGGTTGACCAGTCTCAACCAGTGGGATTCAGAGCACAAAATAGGACACAAGCTTGTTTACAGGTGTGATGCATCATATACATGGTTTCTCTAGCTGGTTCCAGACATTGGGAAGGGCTTTTGTCCTCCATGTCCAAAGATAGGCAACAACAAAATCAACCTGGAATATATGTAAGTGCACATGACAAGTCAAAGGGAACATCACAGGAGAGAGAATAAAAGTCCTTCAGGAGAAGTAATAGAGACAGAGCTGGGGAAAATAAAGATGGATGGGATCAGAGGTAGCCTACAGCCATTTTAAATGGATAGCATTATCACACTGCTGGTGACAGCAGTTGACACTGTTTGTTTAGATTTACTTGGTTACAGACTAACTGTAAGTGGAGAATGGGGAGCAGAGTCATTGCACAGGAGGTGACAGATCAGATGTGCTACTCTCATTCTTCACCAACATGATGGACCTGGGTCACTGACTCTATGTATCAAGCTTTTATTTTATGACGGTTACCTCTCCCACTATCCTAAAAGCTTCTACTCTCTTTCACGTCATGTGACCTTACGATCTGAAGGCAAAAGAGCTCCACAAACTATATACACCTTTCCCATGCAACTTTAGGCAATTAACTACTGGAATGAATGCATCATTCTTGGAAGCATGGACTGTCATATTGCTAATCTGTTTGCTGGCTGAAAAAGCGGCTTTTGTCTTTTAACCGTTGCATGCTATTAAAAGATTATAAATTTAGTAAAACGTTTTGTATTTTTCTATTGTAAAAAAAAAAAAAAAGATTGAGAAATGGCATCCAAAAAGGGCTCAGTAACATGGCATTTTTCTCCAAGCAGAAGGAGCTGGAGAAAAAGTGTAGCAGAACCAACTTGTGTTGAAACTTTACATAGGTACTGACATGTACTTTCTGGGGACATTTATATCCTGTCTTTCCATTCAGTGTTATTGTTTCTGTACTTCCTTGGGTTCTGTATAAGCCAAACAATTTGGGTTTAAAACATTCCCATAGGGAATCCTGAGTGGGCTGAATTTTCTTTCTTTCTTTCATTTTTATCCCTCTTTGTATATTTTTATTTGACTCATAATTTTTTTATCAAACTGTACTATAAGGACAGAGGCATGTTGTTGTGACAACAGAGGACTTGTTATCAAGGCTGATTAATGTAATTGTACAGTTATAGGTAAGACCAAGATTACAGATAAATGCTGGGCTGAAGCAGGACCAAAGTTGAGGTCACCGGAGTCTGATTTGGATGTGAGATGAGATAAAAACATGGCCAGCTCAAAACACAGTGCATGGCTAGAAGCCAAAAGTGAGTAGCCAATTGAGAACAAGACTAATTACAACTCATTATGTGTAAGCGGAAGTATTTTCGAGGAACCAAATTAGTTGAGCCATAATGCCAGAAAACATTAGCTCTGAATATACCTTGAATACTAGTTGCTGGGAATCACATGAGGGCAGAGTGGGTGTTACGCTCATGTCCTGATTGTGGGCTTCCCTTTGGCATCTGTTCAGCCATCGTGGGAATAGGATGCTGGACTAGAAAGGCTTTTGGCTGATCCATCGGAGATCTTCTTATTAAAGAACCAGACCTGTTCATATCTAGATCAGCCCAGATGCTCCCATCCACATTTCCATGTACTATTATCACATAAAGGTGGTTTAAGTCATAAGTAAGGCATGAATTGGTTTAGGGCAGTAAAGTGAGAAGAGGTTGTGGGCAAAGTTAACAAAAGCATAAGCAGAAAATGGACTGTACCTAAGCCTATTTTGGGATGTGGGTGGTGCTGTGGGTTAAACCGCAGAGCCTGGGACTTGGCGATCAGAAGGTCGGCAGTTCGAATCCCCGCGACGGGGTGAGCTCCTGTTTCTCGGTCCCTGCTCCTGCCAACCTAGCAGTTTGAAAGCACGTCAAAGTGCAAGTAGATAAATAGGTACCGCTCTGGCGGGAAGGTAAACGGCGTTTCCGTGCGCTGCTCTGGTTCGCCAGAAGCGGCTTAGTCATGCTGGCCACATGACCCGGAAGCTGTATGCCGGCTCCCTCAACCAGTAAAGTGAGATGAGCGCCACAACCCCAGAGTCGGTCACGACTGGACCTAATGGTCAGGGGTCCCTTTACCTTTACCTTTACCTTTTAAGCCTAATTTACAAGCTATTGTGTCGAGTTGTTCTGTTGTGTGGGTGCCTTGGGCTCTGTGCTGCCTATACTCCCAGATACAAATGGAGTGCAAAACAGCCAGACGAACACAACCTGCTAATCCAAAGAGATATTCTGCAGCTGCAGATTTGGCTGATCTGGTCAACATGGCTGCACATGTATGTTTGGGAAAGAAAATTAGTCCAACTTCATGGAATACAACTCTAACTTTTATTGATAGTACCTGCCCTCCGTAAAATTCAGTATCTATATACTTAAAATAAACACTAACTGTCCAAACTCTAGTACAAAGGCTGCTAACAACACACACATGTGTGCATCTCTACCTACAGAGTCCCCTCCCTCTTCTGAAATTAGAATAGGTTGTGGTGCCCAGAACAGTTTCTCAGATTCACATAATGGGCCCATGGGCCTCCAAAAGTTGGCAACCTGTGTTTTTCATGCATCATCAACAGTTCTGCAACAAGATAAATTATTAAGCCAATTAAATATATTACAGTATGGGCTATACTTTCCCAGAAGGCCCTGTAACATTCCAAGACTTAGGCTGTGATTTTATCCATGCTTCTTCCTAGAGTAAACTCATTGAACTTAATAGAACTTACTTCTGAGTACAGATAGGTAGCCGTGTTGGTCTGCCATAGTCAAAATAAAAAAATTCCTTCCAGTAGCACCTTAAAGACCAACTAAGTTAGTTCTTGGTATGAACTTTCATGTGCATGCACACTTCTTCAGGTATCTGAAGAAGTGTGCATGCACACGAAAGCTCATACCAAGAACTAACTTAGTTGGTCTTTAAGGTGCTACTGGAAGGAATTTTTTTATTTTTACTTCTGAGTAGGCATGGATAGGATTTTTCATGTTTTATAAGCAGACATCTGATTTTATAATACATTCGATATGTGCTGCTAGGTCAGCAGACAAGTGTAGGAGGCACAGGACAGGGCATGTGGCTCATACAACTCTCTCCTCCAACACTTTGCTGCCACTCCCCAGCATTTGCCACCAGAGGCAACTGCCTCACTTGGTCTTACTTTAGGACCAGCCCCACAGTAATGCATACTTTTGGTGTGTATAACTCATGAGTATCCAAGGCCAAGGGGGTCCCACCAAAGGTGTCTTTTCCAAAACCTGCCCCTAAAACAGCAACAACAACCCTGGAGGCAGCACTGTCCTCGATTCTTACTGTCTCATCCTTTTGCTCCTGCAGACAGGACACTTTCTAGACCTGTGGATAGTGGAGCTTTAGGCATGTCAATGCGCAGAATTGCACATGGATCGCTGGATCTTGGGAATCTTTGTCTGTGCCTTTTCAAGGGCTGTTAGCTGTTTCTGAAGGTTAAAATTGTGAGGCATTTTTTTTGGTCTGATTTAAGAAATGAACTGACAGAATGGAGACCCAGAAAACTTACAGACAGTAGTTCTGGAAATAACATTAAAAGGAAAGGAGGTGAACACATCAAACTGCATTTCTCAATGGGACATTAGTTAAGTCATAAAAATGCAGCTGTCTTACCATATACAAGGAACTGAAAGTTTTATTCAGGCAACGAAGAGATTTTCTAAGTCCCAGAACCAGAATACTATTAGCCGTTCACCCATTTTCAGTATTGTGACTTCTGGATATATTGTTAAATGACATATGGAAAGGGTGATTTTAATTTTCTTGAGGGATAGCAAACTAGTCTGAAGTCATTTAATATGCTTGATTAGCAAGTTGTGTTGCCCTATCTATAGCTGGTAAAAATATGTTCATTTTCAGCTTATAAAGAGTTGCAATTTAATTATCAACTTGCATAACCTTTCACCAACAAAATTTGTTTCAGCGAAAGATATCACTTTACCTATTTTGTACCAAATATTTCGGAATAGCAAAACATCTGTCTGTATCAAATGTTGGGGAGAATGATTAGAGTTGTCAGTTGATGACATTTGCAGTTAAATCAACTACTTACCTTCTAACCAATTCATATTGTTACCAAAACCTCAATACAGATGTCTTCCTTGAGATGTTGAAAGATGTGTATGATAACTTGCAACTTAATGAATAAAAGCTCCCATTTGTTGTTGGATAGAAAAGTTCTCTTTAATATGTTCATTTTCATTCACACTTTCTTAGGAGTAAGACCCACTGAATTCCCAGGAACTAATTACTTTGTAAACATCTATCAGATAGAGCTGCACAGCTTTAGTTGATCAGTCTTTTGATTGAACTGATTAAACTTTGTAATCATCCAAATTATATATTTTTCACTCAGTCCACACTTGTAAAAAACAAAAACAAAAAATCTTTAATATAATTTTAACTTTCTGGTCCTGAACATAAAACATGGATGGAAATTCCATCAAAATCAACTGGACTCACTGCCTCGTAATCACCCTGATTTTAGGAAACTGTAGCACAGAAGAAGGCTACTGCTCTCAGGTACACAAAACAGGCTGATTGCACAGAATTAGAATGGGGAGATAGATATAGAGGGCTTCTCATGCATTAAACTACTCATAGATGCAGGTTCTTTCCTCCCATTGAGCTCCATTTTGGTTGCACCCTACCACACCGGTTGCAGGCATAGAAACCAGTTTCCAAATGCTGACACATATTGCTACCACTGCATTGGGGCATATATATCTCTGATAGGGTTGAAAACATGGGAAAGCACTTTAATATTTTGCAGATATAGCACGGAAACATTATAAGGAGTCCAGCATCCTATACTTTTTGCTTCAAGGCTTTTCTTTGTTGTCTTAGGGCTGTGAAGGCCACATCTTCCATGCAAAAAACTGATTAGCAATGCCGAAGTTCCCTTTACATTTCATGGAGTACGATGGATTTCTTCCTTATTTGTTCTTGCATGGATTTTCAGTCAATTTCTCGATTGCCTGATTAAGAAAGAGGAGAGTTCAATAAAAAAAAATGGAACCAGGTCTTGTAAAAACAATAAATCAGTCAGTCAGTCAGTCAGTCAGTCAATCAATCAATCACCAATTATACTGGCTGTATCATTAATAAAGAAGAATAATTAAACTAAGACTTGGAAGAACCGCTGCAGGCATTTTCCACTCTAGCTTGGGTGTGAGATTTCTAAACTTAATGTCTCTCTGACTTCAAATACACTCTAACCATGAGTTATTAAGATTGCCAAGAGGAGATTGCCTGGAATTTTGGGATCCCCCAAAAGTGGTTTTTAAAAAGGAAATTTCAATGGAAAGCCAGATAAAAAGGTATTGTGCAGTATGTCCCTGCTTAAAATGAGAACAAGGAATGGAGCATTGCAGTTAATTAGCTCTAGTCAGCGCTGGCTGCTCTGCAACATTTCTTACAGCCGTGTTCTATCTGAGCCTTAGAGTAAACATTTCCCACATGCTTGATGCAAAAAAAGGAAAAAAACCTGCCAGAAAATAAACATTTTAGCCATTCAAAATCTGGAAGCATCACAATGAATCTTTCCAATAACGAGTGAAAGGAGGTTTGAAACCCTTTGCTAAAGAACAGAATAAGCCGTTGACCATTCGTGATTGTGTTCTTATTTGCTTGGCATCTTATTCTATCCTTACAGGACAAACCACACACACCCTAGTTATACCCCAAAGCGGTTGGATTTACTTATGTTGATTTAGTCCCAATGAAATAAATGGAACAAAATCGGCTGAAATCCAAGTACTTCAGGATTAACCGGGCTGTGGATCAGGCTGCACATTATCTAGCTATATTTATTGTTTGAAAGTGGATCTTCAGTGAGCATTTTATTGTAATTGCATTGCTTTTTTATTTACAGGATAATTGTTTTTCTTTGCTATCAAGTCCTCATTTAAAATAGTCTAGTTAATGCATTACAAATAATGAAGTGCTACATTGCCTCAATTATTTCTGTATTAAATGTATCCTGAGCAAAGTTAGATATGTGAAATACTGCTATTTTTTTCAATTCCCTCAAAATAGCATTTAATCTACTTCTGATTCAGCAAAACTGACTACAGAGCACAAACATTTTTTACAAGTTCCATCAGCTTACTTTTCTATGGGAAAATATGATAACACGTTTTATTGCCTTTTGCAGAAAGTATTTGTGCTTTACATTTTTCATTCATTAGGCACAATCACTGAATTTTAAAATAATCTATTGTGCACAAATCATTTTGTTTAAACAGATATGCATAATTCTTAGATTCCTTTAAAAAAAGATTACTTGCTTTTCCCTCAGAGTAAAAATGCCAATCCGATAAATATGGATTGTTCAAAAACGTTTTAAGTGTTGGTTAATATATTTCTTGCAATATATATATCATAATATTAAAGATAATTTATTAGCCAGTTTTATATTGCAATTTTGTCTAAAAAATGACCGTAGGGTACAGTTCATGTTTAATACATACAAAGTGATTTAATATATACAAACTGAGAACATCCTCTTGTTGCATCTCCATTTAACTTTATTTTATTTTTAAACATTGCAGTCTATATTGGATATTCTTTGAGCTTTTTCAACAAAATCCTACTTTAGCATGGATGGGGGAATATTCAGCATGAGAAGGAAATCAGATGTGATAATTACATGCCTGCTTCTTAGCGTTTCTTATAAAATAGGCAATAACATGATATTTCGATCTTTCAGTGGAAAATACACAGAACCATCCTGGACAGAGCCACCTTTATTGGGAAAAAGTGAATAGGGTTTTTGGAATGGGATTAATTAGGCGAAGGAAGTATAAGGACTTCTGCTTTCAGAGACAAAGTGCTTTGCATCATGAATCTGCTTGTTATTTAAGGGCGGATGGGGGGGGGGCTCCTAAAAATCAGATCCCAAAGGAAGTTCATTTTGGGTTTGACTGAAGCCAAGTATCTCTAGCATCTAATGCGCAGAAACATTTCCTCCCCCCTCAATTCTTTTCCATTACCAACCAAAGAAAATAATTTCACACTAATTATTTAATTTTCAAACTTAAAATATATTCAATGCAGAAAACTGTACAAATGCCCCATTCATAGATTCCTAATTACATGTCTTTTCAATTAAAAATATATCCACCATTTATATTTTGTGTATATTCCTAATAATCAGCTGTTTGCACTTTCATATAAAAATATCCAACAACCCAGGTCTTCATCTGTCGATCTAGCTATCTATACAGACAAACATAAATACTTTAATGAACAAAAACTTTTTTTATGTTAAATATTCCAGAATTAAAATCCCCACAATATATACCTTTAAAAGCACTGTTAAAATAGCAAGTACTCTAGACTGGGTTTTTTTAAAAAAATGCTTGAAATGGCATTTGAGTTCCTTGGACAAATCCACCATCAGTAACAGGGAATAAAAGGCTATTCCATTAGCAAATATCACATTTAATGCAATCATCTGAGTCAGAAAAAAGTTTGCATTAAGAAAGGTTTTATTTACATGATCCAGATGTCGATATTTATTTAGACTGGAGTTAAGCAGAGATCTTTAAATGAGCAAGTGCTTCTCTCTCTCTCTCTCTCTCTCTCTCTCTCTCTCTCTCTCTCTCCCCTTTGGCTCATATTGGTTTCTGATATTTCAAAATGTGATTTTAACCTCTCTGTGCACACAGAAGCAATGCAAAATCTTTGTTTAATAGGACCTCCATACCCTTTTTTATTATTAAGCATCGGATTTCATTCAAAGAATTGCAAGCTAATTTTCAGCAGACCAGATTATTCTGAAATGGTTAACCTTTACAATACATAAAAACTAGGCCTGTCATTAGAATAAATAAATCCTATTCAAATAGCTGTATGAGTTTTGGACAATTAATCAGTTGCATTGCATAAATGCAGTTGTACTAAATGAAAAGGAAGCTTTGGGGTGATGTTGAAAATTGAATCAGGTTTATTTGTCAGGACCATATGACTTGACGTAAGTCAAGTTACACAAATCGCAAAACCAAGAATCTTGAAAACAGGCAGTTAGAAATTTCTGACACGCACACACGTTTCTGCAACTGCAAAGCAAGCAATCTTTTCTCTTCCTGGCATTCCTTTTCTCTTTCTGATTGGAGCAATGGTCCTTCTCAAGGAAGTAAGAGTCTCCAAATATTTGATAGCATTTCTTTACATAAGCAAATAATGCAAAAAAGAAAAAAAAGGAAAAGGAAAAGGTCCTCTGGTCCATTCCACTCCTTCCCTGCAAGAACAGAAGTTTGAACCAAGACTTAGGCATACTTTGATATCCAAGGGATTTAAGTGAATCAAGACTAATTTAAGTACCACTGATTTCAGTGGGTCTCTTCTAGGTAAAGGTAAAGGGACCCCTGACCATTAGGTCCAGTCATGACCGATTCTGGGGTTGTGGCACTCATCTCGCTTTATTGGCCGAGGGAGCCGGCATACAGCTTTTGGGTCATGTGGCCAGCATGACTAAGCCGTTTCTGGCCAACCAGAGCAGCGCACGGAAACGCCATTTACCTTCCCGCTGGAGCGGTACCTATTTATCTACTTGCACTTTGATGTGCTTTCGAACTGCTAGGTTGGCAGGAGGGGTCTCTTCTAAGCATGGCTCAATATGGATTCAACCCAGAGACCAGCAAAGAGAAGTTTTTGCACCACTGTGTTAATTTCCTGAGCTGTGGTTACAGCAGTGGAGGATAGTCAATTAGGGCAAATGTGGAACTGCCCCACCAACTACAGTCTGTCCTCATCCAGCCCCACCTGCCTCCCTCCCTCCTTAGTAATGAGTCCAGGGTGTGGAACTGCTGGTTAACCATTTCCTTCGTAGTGTCGATGTTGCCCTTGTAAAACTCAGCAAGGAAGAGGACGGGGACAAAACTAAAATTAGCTGGCTCCACCTATCATGGACTCAGAATCTACCTACTGTTTGGGCTCCCTGCTTTCTGCCCTACCAGTACCAATGGGCACCAGCCACCACTAGATTGCAGCAAACCAGGGGTGGGCTTGTAGTCATACCTCTTCATGGGAGTGAAAATGTACATACTTGAATTGTGCCCTCGATGGTTTTTAACCTTTGAAAGACGGGTCTTTACTTGCAGGCAAAGGAAACAGAGAGGCAGTAGAGAATCAGAGTCCAGATAACATTTGACTATTTTGAGGAATTGCAAAATGTAGTATTCACACCATGGCTGATTGTCAACCAAGGGGTTTCAAATACAGATTTACCCTGTACACATGAAAGGCAAAGCAATGCCTATTGTTTTTATGTAAGCTCATGTCATGGCAGACACTAGTTTAGAAGAGGCTTTTGGATGTACTATGAAGTCTCGAATAACCATATGTGAAAATACATGGCAGATACTGCTGCTGCACTGAATTTTCATGTTGTACCATGTTCACTACATAAATCTCTCATATGAAGCAGCATATGTCCAGGTCTTTTTTTTTTTTTTTGTTCTGAAGATGCCTGTTCTTGGTTTCAATTTTGACAATGGCAGCTCTTGGTTGAAACAGTGGTAGAGCTTCATGCTCCGGCACTGGGGGGGGGGCAGAGAGCAGGCGGGGGGCATGGCTGGCATGCGTCCTGGGGATGTGGCATGCCGCCTGTGGGGCGTGGCATCAGCGCGGGCGGGGGGGGCAGCCGTGATGGCATCCCACTGGGATTGCGCTGCCGGGGGTGGTGCGCTCCCCCCGCCCTCCCCCCGCCAGTGTGGTGTAGTGGTTAAGAGCGGTAGTCACGTAATCTGGGAAACTGGGTTCGTGTCTCCGCTCCTCCACATGCAGCTGCTGGGTGACCTTGGGCCAGTCACACTTCTCTGAAGTCTCTCAGCCCCACTCACCTCACAGAGTGTTTGTTGTGGGGGAGGAAGGGAAAGGAGAATGTTAGCCGCTTTGAGACTCCTGAAGGGGAGTGAAAGGCGGGATATCAAATCCAAACAACTCCTCCTCCTCTTCTTCTTCTTCTTCTTCTTCTTCTTCTTCTTCTTCTTCTTCTTCTTCTTCCTCTGCCAGTGGGTTGAAAAACATGCTATTGTTTTTGCACTGGAATTCGCATAGTGCAGTGGGTGGTTCAGCTCTGGTGAAAATACTAACTGGTAATGCATCTGATATAACCATGTGCAGAGTTCTTCATTTTTTGTCAACACCTGTTCTGGGCTTGGTTTGGCCCAGCTGCTGCGCCTCAGAGGTCTCTTCCACAGAATGTCCTATGGATATTAGGCCGGCAATAAAGTTCTGGGCCAGAATTGCACTGGAAAAAATTGTTACATACTGACAGATAGATAATTATTCCCTCCCCTTGAATATGAGCAGGCATAATCTCAGTTGTCTTTTCGGTGACTACTGAAGACCTTCCCTCTTTCAAGAAACCTTCTGAGTTGAGATCCTTCCCAGTCTGCATCTGTAGTTGAAAAATACTTTAAAGATGTTTTTTTATTTTTTATTATTACATAGTTTGTTGCCCTGGACTCATTTTAGAGGAAGGGTGAGATATAAATTTGAATAATAAATCTATCAATGGCCCTATTCATTCATTCATTCATTCATTCATTTATTTATTTATTTATTTATTTATTTATTTATTGTTAGTGATTGCTTACAGGCATACTCATTTCTAATGACAAAATATATCAGAAAAACAAAAGGCAAACACACAGAATCATAGAACTGTAGAGTTGGAAGAGATCCCAAGAGTCATCTAGTTCAACTTCCTGCAATGCAGGAATCATAGTTAAAGAACCCCTGACTGATGGCCACCCAACCTCTGTTTAAAAACCCCTACTGAAGGACAGTCACAACCTTCCAAAGGAGCCCATTCCACTGTTGAGCAGTTTTAACCATACTCCTTTTTTGTAGTTTCAATCCATTGGTTTGAGTCTCACTCTCTGCAGTAGGAGAAATCAAGCTGGCTTCCTCTTTTGTGTGACAGCCCTTCAGATATTAGAATATGGCTATCATATCATGTCTCAATATTCTCTTCTGCGGGCTAAACATGTCCAACTCCCTCAACTGCTCCTCATAAGGCTTGGTTTCCAGACCTTTATCACCTTAGTCCCCCTCCGCTGCCCATGTCCCAGCTTGTCAACATCCATCTTCAGCTGTGGTGCCCAGAACTGGTTACTCCAGCTGTGGTCTGTGCATATATTGATATAGTGTCTGGTTACTGAATTCATTTGAAAAAAGCATTCTACCCATATTTTGCAACTGTAGGTATTAAATATGTACAATGTCCACTTCCTCACCATCTTCTTCTTTGGCGATCACTCGTAGCTGAGTAAGATTGTCTTCCATAAACACAGTTTTAACAATGAGTCCGTAAATGACTGTGGAGGCCAATTTTGGATCCACACGTCCTTCCACAGTGGGGACCTTGGTTTCCGGGTGGGAGTTGATCACGGTGTGGATTTGCCAAGCGTGCCTTCCTCTTAGTATGTTTCTCCCTTGCGTCCTGAGTTCGAGTGTCTTCAAAGCCCATGACACCTTTGGTAAAGGCTGTTCTCCAATTAGAGCACTTGCAGGCCAGTGTTTCCCAGTTGTCAGTGTTTATACTACATTTTTTTAGATTTGTAGCTCAGTCTGCCACTGGACCTGTTTATCTGGGAGAATAGCAGCTGTTTTGTGCATTGTACAAGAATCCAACTATTTTGCTAGGGGAGAACAAAAGGGAAAAATGATTGGGGAGGGCTTAAAAACCATACTAGCCATGATGCTTACTGGGTGATGTTGGGCCACAGATGTGAGTATAACATGGGAAGAGGGGATAATTTAGTATGCCACCCTGACCACCTTGGAAGGATGGAATAAACCATGTAATGAAAACAAGATCAATTTAAAATGAAATCCTGTTCAAATTATGTCACAGAGACTTAACCCGCCGCCCCCCCGACCATATTGTTATTTTGGAGTTAATGGATGTCTCTGCGCAGTGGGGTGGAGCGGAGTGGGAGAAATTCCACAATGTGAGTGCCACCACAGAAAAGACCCTGTGTTCCTTCAGTACACAAAGGGACACAGAACCTCCTCCATAGATGTTAGAATATAATGACTCTATGTGATAAGATTGCTAGATCATTGTCAGTCTGCTTGATTTCCCAAACCACTTTTTTTCATTCTACTGTTAACAATGCAGAAGAACGTACAGGAGAATGTCTTCCCTGAGACGTGTAATAAGAAATCCATATTATAAGCTGCAATCAATGAATTAATACATTTTTGTTCCTTCTGTTTTATGCACACACCCACTGCCATCAAGACTCTTTTATACCATTAACTTCCACTGAATTACTCCTGGAATAAAACCCAATATAAATAGCACATTGTCTGCATTGTCTTATGGGTATTATTTACCTGTATCCAATCTCATGAGGATTGATTCAAACATGTGAGAGCTAATAGAGATTATTAAAATTTCCAAAGGGGAAACAAAATCTTTCAATTATGCCAGTGTCCTCCCCCCACTTCTTCCTCATATATTAGCTTTAATTAAACATTGCCAATAAATGTGATGGTCATCAAAAATCAGAAAAGGAAGTAGGGGAATACAAAAGGCAGAGTTGCATGAAAATGTATTTCACTGCTAATGGTTGGCAGGAAAGCATTAAAGCACAAAAGGAAGCCTTGTATAGTTGGAAAGCTAAAGAGGTAAAAGACAAATAGAATAGATAGGATAAGTTTGAAGGATGGGAATGGAAAGTCACTTTCCAAGGCTCTGGTATTTTAATACCAGAGTAGCTTTTGTTAAATAGAACGGAACAGAATAGAAACATTTTGTACTAAGTTCTTCTGGAAAAAAACTTCCATTAAGTTATGAATTTAAAACTAATGAATTAGAGTGAGATTGAATACATTTAGAGAAATATTGGACCTGTGGTCTAATCATGTCCATTCAGGCCTAACATCGATCGATTTAAATTCTGTGAATGCTTTGCAATCATCAGGTCTCCATAGTGAACCTCAAATCTCTAGGTATGCAGGTTTTCCTCAAATGTAATCTGATTTTAAAAAGCAACAACAACAACTGAAGAATCAGCGATAACTTCCCTGGTTCTTGAGAAGAGAGAAGGGATTGGAGAAATGCAGAAAGAAAAAAGACAGAAAGTAAAGAAGGAAAAACTGAATTGTTTATAGACAGCCCATCACCAGAGCAGTGAACAATATATAACCAGGGATGGTGATACAATCAGGCATAGGCATACTTGGCCCTCCAGATGTTTTGAGACTACAACTCCCACCATCCCTAGCTAACAGGACCAGTGGTCAGGGGTGATGGGAATTGTAGTCGCAAAACATCTGGAGGGCTGGGTTTGCCTGTGCCTGAACTATATAATACAATAAAAACAATGCAACACAACCAGAAAACATTAAAGATAGTAAGGCTATTGTAGGACAAGCCTGACTTTAAATGCCCAGGCAGGCAGAAAAGTTTTGACTTAGTTCAAAGAGTATTGCAGTGAACACCCAGGACTTCTGGATCTAGTCAGAGAAGGGCATACACTATATTGTTGTTTAGCAATTGGAACCTTTTCACTTATTACAATTTCCCCCTCCATTAACTGATTCTCCATATCCATTCTTCTCAGGACTCGGCCAGAATATTATTTCTCTTTGGCAGGCAGCCCCCGCCCTTTCATTCAGGCCCTGAATTACAAATGCCAGGATCTCAAGAGATATGTGTGATTTCTAAAAGCATCAAACCAAGATAATGTGTCTGCTTTGCACGGGGTGAGGTTGTGACAAACAGAAGGGTGGGAAAGCTTTTTCAGCCTCAGAGTCACATTCCCTAATGAGGAACTTGTCAGGGGTTACATTCCATAGGTGAGAGGAAAACAATGAATAGATCCATGGAAAGTGACCTCAATCAGCTCATTGGGCAGGAAGGGCAGGGTGCAAATTTAATAATGAATAAAAATAAATAATCTTACCTACATTCTGGCCACACAAAAGTCACCAGCACTCACCTCTCCACTCTGCATTTAGGCAAGCAAGAGGCATTATTGCCATTCAAGAGCCCTGCTAGATCAGACCAAAGGCACACCTAGTCCAAAATTTTGTTTTCACAGCTGTCATCCAGCTGCACATGGAAGTCCCACTAGCAGAACTTCAGTGCAACAGTACTCTTCCTGCTTGCGATACCTAGCGACTGGTATTAAAGAGGAATACTGCCTCTGCCAGTGGAGCTAGTAAGTAGCAGTCATTGCTAATGGCCTTTCATAGTCTTTTTGCCTAATCTTCTTTTAAACAGTTCCAAGCTGGTGACCATTACTGCATCTTGCGGAAAGCAAATTCCACGGTTTAAATATGCGCTGCATGAAGAAATACTTTCTAAAAACCTGTCCTGAATCTTCCAACATTCATCTTCATTGGATTTCCACAAGTTCTAGTGTTAGGAGAGAATGAGGGAATAGCCCAAGGTGAGCTTCATGGCCAAGTGGGGATTTGAACCCTGGTCTCCCACGTCAATGCCTCTGAACATGAGTTGCTGGGAATCACAAGTGGGCAGAGTGCTGTTAAGTTCATATCTTGCTTGTGGGTTTCCTCAAGGTATACGTGCCTGGATAGCTCAGCTGGTTTTACGATGGTGCTGATCATGCCAAGGTTGCAAGTTCAATCCCCATATGGGATATTCCTTTATTGCAGGGGGGTTGGACGAGATGGTCCTTAGGCTCCCTTCCAACTCTACAATTTCATGGTGCCATTTTTCCTATGATCTGTTTGTCCACTGTGAAAACAGGATGCTGGACTAGGTAGGCCTTTGGCCTGATCCAGCTAAGGCATGCGTTCAAAGTCCGTTTTGGGGACCTAATTCGGCCCACCGGTTGGTTTAATCTGGCCCCTATGGCAGTTTATTTCCTGGGGTAAAATCCTAAAAAAAAGTCAACAACTCCAGTCCTAAAAACAGGTCAACAACTTTGGTTGGCCCTTTGCTGGGCCCTCATGGCCCTTCACTTCATCAAATCTTGCCCTCTTTGAAAAAAGTTTGGACACCACTGAACTAAGGGATCCAATGGTTGTAGCTAGAGAGAAGAGATTTGGGCACTCACATTTTCTTCAGAAAAATATCTCACTCTTGGACTGGAGCTAAAGGGGAAACCTCTTCATCCCTAGAGCCACTTTATCTTCTAGGCAACTTTCAGGGCCTCATACCAGTGGTGGGTGGGACCAGAGAAAAAAAAGAGCTTGAAGGAATGGACACCATTTTACATTTGTGCAGTAGGCTCACTTCTACACACACTGATACTCTCCTCTGTATCCGCCATTCAGACAAGCAAGAGTCCTGGTCAGAGTTCAAAGACACATACCAGCCAGACACAAGCAGTCCAAGAGGATGCCAGGCATGACTGGCAAGGGTGTGGCCTTTGGAGAAGGGGTGTGGCCTGAGAAGAGTCCCGAGGGTCAGGCACAGAGGCTTGGGCAGTCACATTTGCCCTATGGGCTTGAGACTCCCATCCTTGGGCTAAAACCAAAAGGGTGAGTGGATTCTTTATTCATGAAAGACCATTTTCAGCAACTGCTTAAAACATTTTTGTTTAGGCAAGCCTAACCAAATTATTATTATTATTATTATTATTATTATTATTATTATTATTATTATTATCTCCCCTGCCTATCCAAACTGTTGATGTGTTTTAATTTCTCTTCTTGTTCATCATAATTATTTTTAAATGATTTACATTGTTTACAACAGTTTTCATTGATCATTTTAATATTTCTTGTAAACTAGAACAAGAATCAAGCAGTATATACCGTATTTTTCCGTCTATAAGACATCCCCATGTATAAGACACCCCCTATTTTGAGGGACTCAGATTTAAGGAAATGGGGAAAGATGGCCCAGAGTATAATACGCCCCCTAATTTTTGACATTATTTTTTTTTGGGGGGGAACCTAGTCTTATACACGGGGAAAAACAGTAAATTTTGCTAAACTAACAAATAGTGGGTAGAATAAGATTCTTGGATAATCATTAAGTGGAGAACTATAAATCATAAAACACTTTGTACATGCACAGCTTCTTCTCAAATATCTTAGTGACTGCGGGTGCAGTCATCTCAGAACTTCTCCCCTTTAGACTTTCCATTCGCTTCAATGGGGGTTGTGTAGGAGATGTTGCCAGTGGATTTTGCCTTGTGTTTTAGAAGTTTTACTATTAACTCTATATTTGATTTTATCTGATTATGACATAAATGCAGGCACATTAAGTGGGCTGATGTCAGCAATCAGGACTGCTTGTTACACAACATCAGTAACAGGGACTCAGGTGTGAAACAACTGTAATTATAGGTATTTAGCCCAAATGTACGTCAGTTGTAACTGATTAGCTGTGTGAGTCTTTATAGTTAATTGAAATACTTTATCAATGAATGTCTTGACTTAGCAGCAATACTAACAACATAAACATGAGATTCAGCTGACAGGAGAAAGAGTTCCCTCCATGTTAATGTGCCTACTCCTCTTGCCCATTTTCTTTCATTTTCACCATGTTGCTTCATCTGGGGCTGGGGCCAAGTCATGGTGCAGAGTGATGCCTTCGTGCCTGCTAAGGAAAACTCCACATCAAGGACAAAATCATGACATAGATGGAAAGGCGAGCCATTGTGGTGTAGCGGCACCTTTTCTCAACCTTGGGTCCCCAGATGTTCTTGGACTACAACTCCCATCATTCCTAGCTACCGGGACCAGTGGTCAGGGATGATGGGAGTTGTAGTCCAACAAACATCTGGGGACCCAAGGTTGAGAAAGGTTGGGTTGGCAGGGGTGACCAACTCCCAAGAGACTGCGATCTACTCACAGAATTAAAAACTGGCAATGATCTGCCCCCTTTTTGGGGGTTCAGGTCTAAGTTGTTGATCTTTTAGTAGGGTGGAGGAAAGACCCGTTTTTAGGGGTGCAGGGCCAAGTTGTTAAGCTTTTATTGGGGAGGAGGAAAGACCTGATTTTTGAGAATTCAAGACTAAGCTCAAGGTAGAACGTGGAAGCCCCACTCAGCCATGAAACTCACTGGGTGATCTTGGGCCACTCATTCATTATCAGCATAATCTACATTACAGGGTTGTTGTAAGGATAAAATGGGGTAGAGGGAAGGAGAACAATGTATACCGCCTGGTGCTCCTTGGAGGAAGGATGGGATTGATTGATTGATTGATTGATTGATTGATTGATTGATTTACTGTGACACCCTTCATCCAAGGATCACAATGCAGTTTACAATATAAAAACACAAGAATACATACCATAGCAACTAACAAAAACAAGACACACACCCCAACACCAGTTTAAAAGGCAATAGATTGCTTAATTAGCCAAAGGCCTGGGAGAAGAGGAAGGTGCCAGGTGAGCCTCCCTTGGGAGAGCATTCCACAAGCAGGGAGCCACCACAGAAAAGGCCCCGTTCTTGTGTTGCCACCCTCCAGGCTTCTTGCAGAGCAAGCACACAAGGAAAGGCCTCAGATTATGATTACAGCGTCCAGGTTGGTTCATATGGAGAAAGGCGGGTCCCTGAGGCATTGCAGTCCTGAGCTGTTTAAGGCTTTTAACAAGGAAATATGTAAATGATATGAATGTGACCAACAACTTCCTTTTAGACCTCATTGCATGGCACTTCTTCCCAGAGAGTAACTCCAAGGCAGATGGGCCTATATTGATACAGATCAGCATGACCCAACTTTTCTCCAAGAGTGTCCAAGGCCTACTTTGAAGTAGATTACACTGCAGATCACTCAAAGGAAGCAGGTATTTAATTCTGCCATTGAGCTTGGAAGCAGACTTCTGACATGAGAAATCTGTCGCGCCGCACCTCTCCAGTCACCAAGACCATACCCTCCAACATTCCTCAGATGAAAATAGGGGCATTTCTCACCCCATTTTTTGTCCCCCATAAGCATTTTGTATCAGAATAAGGGTGAATGCCTCTACCACTACCCCCATAGGGTCACAGCACACACAAACACACCATTCACCACCCTGAGAAAACCCCTTAATCCCGGTTTTATTTTATTCTCTGTTAGAATGACAAACAGAAATACACACTATTTAGAAAGGGCAATTAGATGTGGATGTACAAAGCATTTTTTTTATATAAATCAAAACTCCTTGAGTTCTGCTCCTCCTTTCTTCCTGCCTCACAGAATTGGCATGCCATGCAAAGCTGGGTCTCAGTGGCTGCAGCTTCACTGCTCACAAGCAGCCACTACAAGCTGCTCAAAGGAGGAGGCTGGCAGTGACCCCCATTGTGGAGGCCATGGATAGGCAACAGGATGCTCTCTCACAGCTGCCACCATCGCTCGGGACAAACGACTGCTCAGCCTCTTCCCTGAGCTCGGTGGCGGCATTGGCAAGGGAAATTGGGATATTCCAGGATCAAATCAGAAGCCAGGGTGGCTTTCATAATTCCAGGATTCTCCCTGGAAAATAGGAACACTTGGAGGGTATGCAAGACTCTCCATTCCCTTAGTTGATGGCCATGGAGGAAACTGTGAGTATTTGTGTCTGTTGTCCAGCAGCGTGGAACAGGCTGAGATATTAAGCAACACGACACATGTAATCTAGCTAATCTTGTTTTGATCTCTGTAATCAGATTAAAACTGATCCCTAGTGGGTTTTGTAACAGATGTGCTACAATGAAGTATTGATGTACCCTGCTCAATCCAAAAGAAGTGGAGCTCTCTAGACCTAAGACCCAGAATACCAGAAAGTTATGGAGTTAAAGCCATCATAATCACTGCATATGAAGAAGCATAACTCCACCATTAGCCAATTTACTGAGAAAAGCAGCCCATTTTTAATTAAATTGGTGGAAACCTTTGACTTAGTAATAGGGCACATCTCTGATATCTGGCTTTTCAGCCATTGTTGTTTAGACTATTTTTGCAGCTGTTATTCAATGGGCTACCTCTAGCATAAAATTAAGGGCTGGGCAAAAGAAGACCATAATCTACCCATGGACCACAGACCAGTTTCTGGCAGATCACATGACACCCGCTGGTTGCTGGAATCTATGCAAGGATTTGTGTTCCAGCCATTAACATAGTTCTTGTGTTCTTAAGCAGAAGTGCAAATTCTAGGTTATTGACCTTAACTATTAAGAGATGCTTAGTAAAAATGATTTGTAAATTCAAAATATATCAGTGAACCAGGGGAATGCTTGAAGGAATACTAGAAGGAAAACCATGCTGGGAAAGGCTGTCAATGGCTATACTTTTTTCAAACTAACTGTTGGGGCAGGTGGGGGAGAGCAACAGTCTCCAGGTGTGTGTTGTATTTTTTATACATTCATGTGTGCTACATGTCTGTTTATTCCAGCTCTGGCCTTGCCTGCTTTGACCCCACCCACTTTTATTGGCCCTGCCCATGCAGCCCCTCCAAGTGGGAAAGTAGAATCATAGACTTATAGAATGCAGACCCTCCAAGTGTCCCTATTTTCCAGGGATGTCCCTGATTTAGAGAAGTCGTCCAAATTCTGAATTGATCCTGGATTGTCCCACTTTTCCTTAGGACGTCCCTCTTTTCATTGGAGAAACGTTGGAGGGTATGGTAGGATGTTCCTATTTTCACTGGAGAAATACTGGAGGGTGTGGAGTTATCTGACACCCGAGTCGTCTGAAGGCAATCCGGTATAGGGAAGTTTTTTCAAAAAAATAATTGAATGTTTTATTATGTTTTTATGTAAGTTGGAAGCTGCCCAGAGTGGCTGGGGCAACCCAGTAAGATGTGTGGGGTATAAATAGTGCAATTATCATTATGGAATGAGGCATCCCTAGTTTCACTGGAAAAATGTTGGAGGGTATGAAAATGTAGAAGAGAATATGGTTTGAAGCTCAACATCAAAAAAATGAAGATCATGGCCACTGGTCCCATCACCTCCTGGGAAACAGAAGGGGAAGAAATGGAGGCAGTGAGAGATTTTATTTTCTTGGGCTCCATGATCACTGCAGATGGTGAGAGCCGCCATGAAATTAAAAGATGCCTGCTTCTTGGGAGAAAAGCAATGACAAACCTAGACAGCATCTTAAAAAGCAGAGACATCACCTTGCCAACAAAGGTCTGTATAGTTAAAGCTATGGTTTTCCCAGTAGTGATGTATGGAAGTGAGAGCTGGACCATAAAGAAGGCTGATCGCCAAAGAAATGATGCTTTTGAATTATGGTGCTGGAGGAGACTCTTGAGAGTTCCAGGGACTGCAAGAAGATCAAACCTATCCATTCTGAAGGAAATCAGCCCTGAGTGCTCACTGGAAGGACAGATCCTGAAGCTGAGGCTCTAATACTTTGGCCACCTCATGAGAAGACAAGACTCCCTGGAAAAGACCCTGATGTTGGGAAAGATGGAGGGCACAACGAGAAGGGGACGACAGAGGATGAGATGGTTGGACAGTGTTCTCAAAGCTACCAGCATGAGTTTGAGCAAACTGTGGCAGTGGAAGACAGGAGTGCCTGGCGTGCTCTGGTCCATGGGGTTACGAAGAGTCGGACACAACTAAACTAAACAACAACAACAACAAATGAGAATGTAGAGCTGGAAGTGAGCCTGAGCATCATCTAGTTCAACCCTCTGCAATGCAGGAATCCTGCCCACAGCTGTCCCTAGGTGGGCTTGAGATGCACTGGCCCATTGTGTCACAGGAGCAGCAAAACATTAAAAAGAGCCTACTGGATCATTCCAGTGATGCTTCTAGCCCAGTATCCTGTTCACACAGTGACCAACCAGATGACTGTAGGGAACTCACAAACAGGACCTCAGCACGAGAGCATTCTGCTCTCCTGTAATTTCCAGCAACTGGTATTCAAAGGCATAATGCCTCTGATAGTAGAACACAGCCATTGCAGCTAATACACCTTGATAGCCTTACCCCCCATGAATGTGATGTAATCCTCTTTTAAAGCCGTCCGAGTTGGTTGCCATCACTGCCTCCTGTGGCCACCAAGTTCCATAGTTTAACCATGTACTGTGTGAAGTACTTCACACTATTCTAGGCTGCATCAATAGAAGTACAGTGTCCAAATCAAGGGAAGTAATAAGGTAAAGGTAAAGGGACCCCTGACCATTAGGTCCAGTCGTGACCGACTCTGGGGTTGCGGCACTCATCTCGCTTTATTGGCCGAGGGAGCCGGCGTACAGCTTCCGGGTCGTGTGGCCAGCATGACTAAGCCGCTTCTGGTGAACCAGAGCAGTGCACAGAAACGCCGTTTACCTTCCCGCTGGAGCGGTACCTATTTATCTACTTGCACTTTGACGTGCTTATGAACTGCTAGGTTGGCAGGAGCAGGGACCGAGCAACGGGAGCTCACCCCGTCACGGGGATTCGAACCGCCGACCTTCTGATCGGCAAGTCCTAGGCTCTGTGGTTTAACCCATAGCGCCACCTGTATAGCACCACTCTATTCTGCCTTAGTCAGGCCACACTAGGAATAGTGTGTCTAATTCTGGGCAGCACAATTTTAGGATATTGACAAGCTGGAATGTGTGCAGAGGAGGGCAACCAAGATGATCAAGGGTCTGGAAACTAAGCCTTATGAGGAACGGTTGACAGAGCTGGGTATGTTTAGCCTGGAAAAGAGGAGAGAGGAGATATGATAGCTATCTCCAAATATCTTAAGGGCTGTCACATGGAGGAGTGCGCAAGCCTGTTTGCTCTTGCTCTGGAGGACTCAAACCAATGGCTTCAAGTTACAAGAAATGAGATTCCAACTAAACATCAGGAAGAACTTTCAGATAGTATGTGAGGTATTTTTTATTTTCTTTTATATTCTTTATTGAAAAATAAAAAGTACAAAAGTATGAGTGCACAGAGTAAGGTAAGACACAAAAAAACAGAAGAAACAAGAAATGGTATGCTTTTAAAAAAACAGAACAGAACAATATATATATATTTATTGTGTGCATTACAAAAAGGGGGTGGGCTTGTTATTATAGTTAACCAGACCTTAATCTAATTTGGTATTTATAAAAATGAATTCCAAATGAATTCCAAATATTGTTAAACTTGTGCATGGCGAGTCTACATTTGTAAGGTATGTCAAGGAGAGAGATAATGACTGGCTCAACATTATACAGCTCGCTTCACGCCTGAGAGGGAACTTGCATCCCATCGATCCAAGTCAAGCCACAACACCACAGTGGGCCCGCAGCTGAGAATTATTAGAAGCTATTTGAAGCGATAATGAAACGGCAGAAGCAGCATTGTTAAGGACGATATAATGAATTAATCCCATGAAAGCCTTTAACGTTCCCAAACAGAGGCAGTCATGGGAAGAGCTTCATCTGTTGAATTTCCGCCAGCGACACAGCTGTAAAATTCACAAAAATTCTCCTAGGAGAGAGAGGGGAGAGAGGGAGGGAGGTAATAATCCCAGTGAGCTTCCAAATAAATGAACACATAGAGCCTGGAGATGTGTCAGTGGAAGAAGATGCTTCATAAGAAATGCAGCTTGCTTATTTAAAGGTACTTTTTCAGGCTCCTTGCCAAGATTTTTCTAAGAGCTGCTCCTTGAAGTAGCAGCCTGGAAGTGAAATATCAACTAGGCAGGGCCCTCATATGGCTGTGTATGCACGCTTTGTAATAACTGCTGTTACCCTGATTTTTTTTCCAAGAAATGTCTCCAATGAAAGCTCAATTTTTAATAGCAATGCAAGCTTGTTTGTTTCCATGATTGCAGCTGTAAATAAAAAAACAACATTGCCCCGGGGGCACTGATGGAAGGGGGGGAGGGGAAGCATTGTTTAATGTGGGTTTTCTTTGGAGACCCAGCATCTCCCCCCCCTTTGAGGGCAATGTGTAGACAGGCTATGCAAATTACAGCTCCCCCAGCACAGTGAGAAAGGGGCCTCTCTCCATCCAGCTCATATTAAGGCAGCCTGAAATGGAGATTAACAAGCTTGGTAATTAGGCAAGCTGAAAGCCTTCCTAACACATTGCACCTTTCCAAGGCGCTGTGTTGATTATTATTACCTCAACACAATGGCCTCCAAGTACAGTTCAATGATTTAAATATAAAGCACAAACTAGGCACCCACCTTTGCACAGGTTTGGTAGAGGTATGTGGCTGAAAGAGCAGGCTGGGCTACCTCCCCTTTTTTTGCAAAAACAAAATCAGTGAAAAGAAGCATTCTATTTGAATAAGGTATTAGTGGAGCTGGACAGCAACTATCTCAGCAATATTCCTTAGTATGGGGGTTGCTACATTTTTTTCTCCGAACCTGGAAGACCTATTTTCACAGCTGTGTGATGGGCAAAATCAGTCCATCTCTCTCTCTTCCCCCCCCCTCTCTTCTCCCCCCCCCCACCCCGAGAAACTCACCTGGTGAATTTCCACTTGATGCAATTAAAAGCAGCAGAGCCTTGCTGGAATAGAGTGGCAACTCTATTTTTTAGATTGGGCAAAGGCGTAGCAAAGGAATGTTTCCATGGAGCTCTTGAACCCATTGATTGGTCTTCAGATGCCCTTCAAATGGTCTTTTGGAAGACCCAGGGTTTTTTTGGTACAATCCTGGATCTGTCAGCTGTATAAGAGACAGTGAAAAATGTTCCACACAGGCAGAGTGCTCATTAATGGTTCCTCACCGTCCTGGAAAAAAGTGACAACTGGAGTGCCAAAGGGTTCTGTCCTGGGCCCATTGTTGTTCAGCATATTTATAAATGCTTTGGATGAAGGTGTTGCGGGGATGCTCATCAAATTTGCAGAGCACACCAAACTGGGAAGGGTAGCCAATGCTGCTGAAGACAGCATCAGGATTCAAGTTGACTTGAATAGATTAGAGAAGTGGGCCAAAACCAACAAGATGAATTTCATTATGGACAAATGTAAGGTTCTACACTGAGGCTGCACAAATATAAGATTACAGACATCTGGGCTGCCAGTAGTACATGTGAAAAGGATCTTGGGGTTGACATGAGTCAACAGAGTGATGCATTAGCAAAAAAAGGGCTAATTCTATTCTAAGTAGCATCAACAAAAGTATACAATCCTGATCAAGGGAAGTAATAGTGTTGCTCTGTTCTGGATTGGTCAGACGACACCTGGAATACTGTGTCCAATTCAGGGCACCATAATTTAAGAAGGATATTGACAAGCTGGAAAGTGTACAGAGGAGTGCACAAAATGATCAAGGGCCTGGAAACCAAGCCTTATGATGAACAGTTGAAGGAGCCTGGTATGTTTAACCTGGAAAAGAGCAGACTGAAAGGAGATATCTTAACCATCTTCAAGTATCTCAAGGGCTGTCACATGGAAGAGGGAACAAGCTTGTTTTCTCCAGCTCCGGAGACTAGGACCTGAACCAATGGATTCAAGTTACAAGAAAGGATATTCTGACTAAACATCAGTAAGAGCTGTTTGACAGTGGAATGGACTCCATCAGGAAGCTGTGGGCTCTCCTTCCTCAGGTTTTAAAGCAGAGGTTGGATGGTCATCTGTCATGGATGCTTTAGTTGAGATTCCTGCATTGGAATGACCTCGGGGTCCCTTCCAACTCTACAATTCTATGATTCCCTGCATTATTTGGCTTGGCTGGTTTATTCCAGTCATTCGGAACTCTGTGCTCTAGAAGCATTTTATTTTGCTGCAGCAGAGCTGATTGCTTGTTGGCGCATTCTATTTTAGGCTCTGTAGGCTGACATAGTGGACAGCTGATGGGTGCATTTGTTTATTTCCAGCCTTAAAAAAAACACAACCCACATGATTTGCCTACATGGTTACTCAAAGCAAGAAATAAAAATGCACACAACTACAGTAACTAACAATGGAAATCATGCAATCAAAGAGAGTAAACAACCAGCAAAGAGTAATAAAATAAGTCATGCCTAAAAACAACCTCTACTGAACCAAAAGCCTTATTTTATGAGGTTTGCTAAAGCTCTGAAGGTCAAAATGGAGCTGGCCAGATGAGTTAGATAGTTCCAGATCTGTCATCAAGTTCCAGATCTGCCAGATAGTTTATTTAAATGTGACATCCTCTGTTAAAAGGTGATGCGAGAGGTTATGGAAAGGACCCTGCATTTGTCTTATTAAGAGATGAATACTGAGGGGAAACAAGAAAGGGGAACTGTCTGTGTGTCCAAATGGTGTCTGAGAGTGGCTAGAGGAATGTTCTTCTCCCTCTGTTATAACACTGAACCGTATCAACCTCCAATGAAGCTGAATGTTGGAAGATTCGGGACAGATAAACAAAAGTACTTTTTTCAAGCAGTGCAAAATGGAACTTCCTCCCACTAGAGAGGAACTTAAATGTCTTTAAAGGGGGATTGGACAAATTGATGGAGGAGAGGACTATTGATGACGGGAAACCACAGAAGGGGAGGGTGCTCTTGGGCTCAAATTCTGCTTGCTGGCTTCCCAAAGGCATCTGGTTAGACTAGGTGGGCCATTGGTCTTATCTAGCAGGCTGTCCTTATGCAGGCAGCCAACCGCTGAGACCCTGTAGTTGCCTCATGCTGCTGTGGCCTGTCTTTCCTCTTGAGGTGGGTTGCCTGCCCAGGTCATGTGCTCCTAATCAAGCTATTCTCCCCTCGCCCTCCCCTCCCTGAACTTCTAATTAAATGTAGCAGTCTTGAGAGATCAAGCTATACACCCCCCTTTTAAAATCACACCCTGGTTTGTATTGGCTGCTGCGCAAGGCTGAGAATGGATATTACAGCTTTTTATGATATAATATCCCCTTAATTGGTGCTTCATAGGGCTGCGCCTGAAATTCTTGTCCATTTCATCCTAAAACTCCAGCCTGCCGATTTTCTCCCTGGCCTCAGCGTGCTGGAAAAAGCCATT
>NC_138759.1:36008707-36058707 GCF_965113315.1 Podarcis vaucheri
TTTGTATCACCACACACAAAGTTAGTAAACTGTGCCATCAAAAGCATCTTTCATAAATCATAATAAAACCACCAATGTATTGTACTGAGAGTTGGTGAACCTACTGGCTAAACAGAGAAAAGGCACAATTCTAGGCATGCCTACTTGCCTACTCAGAAGTAAGCCTAATTGTGTTCAATCAAGATTACTTCTGGAGATTTATTTATTTAAAATATGTGTGAATATAATCTTAATCTCTAAGCAATTCACAAAAGGATAAATTCAGAATAGGATGCATCATAAATAACATAGCAGTGTAAAGATAAGGTTGCACAGGATTGCAGTTTGAGTTAAAAATCAAGTCCCACTCTGATATTCTCTCTTAGGCCAGCTATACCCTATCATTCTCAACATCCCACCTGTATTCTGAGAATTCTGGTCTGCCTTACAGGGTTATTGTACAGATTTTAATAAAATAGTGAATGTAAACTGCTTTGAAGGTATTTTATTTTTATATATTTGTTTATAGATATATGTGTTTGTATGTATGTATATATATATATACCACTTGATTATAATAAAACCTCTATATGGGTTACAATAAATATTCTAAACGTGCTATAAAAATACTACAGTTTTCTGGCTTAGCTTGCCTGTTCTTGCTTGTGTGGATTTGAACTTTAAATAATACAAAGTATAAGTATAGTATTCTTTCTTGTTTTCCTATGATTTGAATAAAAAATTACCTACTAAAATACCACAATACAGTGATACCTCGGAAGTTGAACAGAATCCGTTCCGAAACCCCATTTGACATCCAAAACGTTTGGAAACCAAGGCACAGCTTCTGATTGGCTGCAGGAACTTCCTGCAGCCAATCAGAAGCCGCATAAGCCACATCAGACGTTTGGGTTCCAAAGAACGTTTACAAACCAGAACACTCACTTCTGGGTTTGCGGCGTTCGGGAGCCAAAATGTTTGACTCACAAGGCGTTCAGGATCCAAGGTGTGATCGTACTGAATTTAATAGCAGCTAATGATGCTGGACCTGACAATGTCATTAAGAATAGAGGCATCATGCCACTCTTCTCACTTCGAAAGCAAACACTATTCCTCAAATCCGTGTCAGTGCCACCACCATAATATATGAAGACTCCTGTTGCATCAGACCAGGGTCCCATCTAGTCCAGCATCCTGTTCTCATAGTGGCCAAAGCCAGCAAGCAGGACCAGAAGGCAACATAGCAAGCAACTGTTTATCAGCTCAGCTGTTGCCCATCTAATCCAATACTGTATTTGTAGTGGCTCTCAGAAACAAGTCTTTCCTACTGCCTGTTGCCCAATCTTCTAAATGGGGAAGCTAGGGATTGAACCTCTGCCGCTGAGCTTTGGCCTTAAGAGGACTTATTGGTAGCTTTCATCCTTTAAATTTGTCTTAGAATCATAGAATCATAGAGTTGGAAGAGACCACAAGGGCCATCGAGTCCAACCCCCTGCCAAGCAGGAAACACCATCAGAGCACTCCTGACATATGGTTGTCAAGCCTCTGCTTAAAGACCTCCAAAGGAGGAGACTCCACCACACTCCTTGGCAGCAAATTCCACTGTCGAACAGCTCTTATTGTCAGGAAGTTCTTCCTAATGTTTAGGTGGAATCTTCTTTCTTGTAGTTTGGATCCATTGCTCCGTGTCCGCTTCTCTGGAGCAGCAGAAAACAACCTTTCTCCTTCCTCTATATGACATCCTTTTATATATTTGAACATGGCTATCATATCACCCCTTAACCTCCTCTTCTCCAGGCTAAACATGCCCAGCTCCCTTAGCCGTTCCTCATAAGGCATCGTTTCCAGGCCTTTGACCATTTTGGTTGCCCTCCTCTGGACACGTTCCAGTTTGTCAGTGTCCTTCTTGAACTGTGGTGCCCAGAACTGGACACAGTACTCCAGGTGAGGTCTGACCAGAGCAGAATACAGTGGCACTATTACTTCCCTTGATCTAGATGCTATACTCCTATTAGTAGTCTTAGTAGCATCTATTCAGAAGCAAATTAAACACTCATCCCATCAGTTACCAAATCATGTAAGTTGAAATAGCAACCAGAAAGATAGCTGAACCAAAAACTTCCTCCCTAGTGCTGTTGCTTCTCCTTCTTCCCTCAAATTTGGGTGACTGTTAAGGTGACACATACTCTGGAATTCTAAAGTGGTCCTGTCTGCTCTACCACTTCATCTCAATCTTCTGCATTCACAGACCAGGACTCTGAGAGTACTCTGCCAACAACAAATAACTGTTTCTCTTCCACTAGCTCTGTGGCGGGGTGTATGGAGCGTTTGGGGTCTTGTCGTCTGGGGAGCCCAGGACCTCCCTACTCACTTCCCAGGCTTGTGCCCCAGGGAGGCCACTTCGGTGCTTCTAACAGAGTACCGTATTTTGCGCCCTATAGGACGCAGTTTTTCCCCTCCAAAAATGAAGGGGAAATGTGGGTGCGTCCTATGGGGCGAATGCAGGCTTTCACTGAAGCCTGGAGAGCGAGAGGGGTTGGTGCGCACCGACCCCTCTCGCTCTCCAGGCAAGCCCCAGCGCCAGCCCCACAAGGTCGGGGGACAGAGGGAGGCGGAACGCCGCCATCCCGCTGTCTCCCGAAGTGGTTTGGAGGCTGACGGCGGGGAGAAGAGCGCTTCTCCCCGCTGCCTGCCCCACCACTCCGGGGACAGCAGGGAGACGCGCTGCGTCTCCCTGCTGTCCCCGGACCTGATTGCAAGGCGGGCGGTGGGGAGAAGAGCGCTTCTCCCCGCTGCCTGCCCCACATGCGCCTGGGGGGAAAATAATTTTTCCCCCTTTATTTCCCCCCCAAAAAACTTGATGCGTCCTATGGGCCGGTGCGTCCTATGGGGCGAAAAATACGGTATTTGCCTTCACCTCTGAATGTGTACTCCATTGTCTCTCAAGACAGACAGATGCCAAAAACAAAAAGCTCTGCGGCTGCATATACACTATATTTTTTAAAGCACATTTGAGGCACATTTTTCTCCTCAAAGAATTCTGGGCATGGTAGTTTTTTTAAAGAGTTGCTGGAAATTGTTGTTCTGTAAGTGGTAGCAGTGCCCATAATTATTTAATGGAAATGCGGTTTGAATGAATGTACTTTAAAATAGTATTTTCTCTCTGATAGCAATCAATGAGATGCACATTGGGAAGCTTAGATTATTTATGCTTATTTAAACATTTAAACATACTTTTTCTTTTTTCTTTTTTAAAATGAAATTTATGAAAATAAAAGGAACCAATAAAAAGTACAACTAAATATAGACTTGTGGTACTTTAATGCTGTCTGTGTTGAATATCACTATTCCTTCATTGAGCTCACAGTGACATGTATGGGTTACCCCATTTTATCCTCATAATAAGCCTTCAAAGTTGGCTAGGCCCTGGCAGTAACTAGCCTACAGCCTGCTGCATTCTGCACTAACTGAAGTTTCAGAATTTTCATTTTCAAAGCTGCTCCCCATCCCATATATATGTGGATATATATAGCACCCTAGGTTCCTTTAGAAGGGTGGGATATAATTTGAAATAATAATAATAATAATTTAATCCAGATTCAGTATAGAAGCCAGCCCTTTTCTGTGAGTACAGTGGTACCTTGGTTCTCAAACGGTTTAGTTGTTGAACAAATCGGCTCCCAAATGCTGCAAACCGAGAAGTGTTCCAGTTTGCGAATGTTTTTCGGAAGCTGAACATCCGATGTGGCTTCCACTTGAGCGCAGGAAGCTCCTGCAGCCAATCGGAAGCCGCACCTTGGTTTTGAAACGGTTTCGGAAGTTGAACAGATTAAGTTTGAGAACCAAGGTACCACTGTACTGGATTGGGTGTTTACTGAAGCACTGAGGTGGAGAAAGGGGTGGATGTTGGGCTGTGGATATATGACTCCCATATATCTAGTTTAGAGCATTTTTCTGCAGCCTCACCTCATGTGCCATTTGCATCTCTTCCAGGAGAAATTGTCCCGACTCTCCTCTTGTTGCTTCAAATATGCTGCAACACATGTGGCCTACCGCAAAACATCTGGGGCTCTACCTCTGAAGTGCTTGGCAATTTCAATCAGTTCATAAAGCACTGTTTTTACAGAATCATAGAGTTGGGAAGGTCATCTTCTAGTCCAACTCCCTGCAATGCAGGAATTTTTTGCCCAACATGGGGATCAAACCCACAACCCTGAGATTAAGAGTCTCGTGCTCTATTGACTGAGCTATGCCACCTGGGCTGATGTGGCACAAGACATCTTGATTATATCATCCCATTAATTCTTCAGCAACACTGGCTACCAATTTGCTCCCATGCTCCGTTTAAAGGCCTTAACCTCTAAACTTGGAGTCAAGATACCTAGTAGGGCTGCCTTCTATCCGTGAGTCCACCTGGCACCTGTCCCTGTCTGTCCCCCACAATGTGAAATTTGGGCAGGGATGCAGCAGTTGCATAGGAATGCCCTCCCCAGGATGGTCTGTACCAGGGGTAGGCAATCTAAGGCTCGCCTTCTCAATCTGGCCCACGGACGGCCCAGGAATCAGTGTGTTTTTACATGAGTAGAATGTGTCCTTTTATTTAAAATGCATCTCTGGAATATTTGTGGGGCCTGCCTGGTGTTTTTACATGAGTAGAATGTGTGCTTTTATTTAAAATGCATCTCTGGGTTATTTGTGGGGCATAGGAATTTCTTCATATATTCCCCCCCCAAAGAAAAATATATAGTCCGGCCCACCATATGGTCTGAGGGATGGTGGACTGGCCCACGGCTGAAAAAGGTTGCTGACCCCTGGCTCTGTACCCTTGTCTCTGTTGGCCTGATGTTTTGTTGTTCCCGAAAATTTTCTTTTGGTTGCTTTACATTTTCCATTGGGCTGTAAGATATTGTGAATGTTACTAAAAATTGTATTATAAACCAACTTCACGCCCTCGATAAAATGGTGGGATATAAATGTTTTAATAAATATATAAAAGGAGGGTGGTGGAAACATGTAGTTTAAAACCATTTATGGCGATATAGAAGCAGCAGTTTGAAGTCTGAATGGGCACAGTGGGTATTGTTTTGATTTGTTGCCAATCACTATGCAAATGTAATATAAATACAACTGTGCACTAAGGCCATGCGGGCAAGTGGGCTTCACAGTTGACAGAGTTAATAACCCAGAGCAAGCACACACCAAATTGACTGTTGCAATATTTTATGGAAAGAATTTTGACTGAAACACAATAGCGAGACACTGTCAGATAATTTAGTGAAGTGCTGAACTGCGTTTCCGCACAAAGCAAGAGTGACTTTTTAATATTCACTAATTCCCAAACAAATAATAATGATCAAGAAATATTAAAATAAGCATTTTATTAGTTTCATTTCATTTCTTAATTACTCAAATTCAGTTTACCAAATTATTGCAGTGTGAAATGCTTAGAGGCAATGCTTACCATTAACAGGATTATTTACATGTAATCCCTCCCTCCCAAGGGGTATGAATGAACCGATCATTTGTGAATCCTGATTTAGGCTCTGAAACAATACCAGATGAATGAAATGTAGTTGTTGATGGAAGAGTAATATAATATGAAGCCATGATTTAGCAGTAAAATTAAACAGACTCCAGTACTTTATATGTGAACTTTTTTTTTTTAAGCATGTAGACGAACCTAAATGGAACTGCTTGCAAAATTTTTCATTTTATAAGAATATTTGCAGTTGAAATATGCTTAAAATAAAAACTTTTGGTTCCAAGCACAACCCCAAATTTACTCACACTGAAGGCCATTTTTACTTTTTCAATTGGCTTAATTGAGATGAACAACGTGCTTTTTATCCATCATGCTTCCTCCTGAATTTTAACCAGTTTTTTATCCATCATGCTTTCTTCTGAATTTTTAACCAGTTTTAACCAGTAGGAAAGCTAATTGCTAAGCTAAAAGCAAAATGAGATAAGGAGTACAGCGCCATATTAGGGATCTCATGAAACAACAGTCAACAAAACTAATTTTATTTTTTTATACAAAATTTATATGCTTCTTATATTCATCCAAACAAGTGGGATGTGGTTTTGCCTTAAATTGCCTTTTCCTTTAATTAGTTTTGTAGGGTGGATGTAATTCTCTACACCTGAGCAAAGAGAATCAGACTGTAGTACAGGCTTCCTCAACCTCAGCCCTTCAGATGTTTTGAGACTACAATTCCCATCATCCCTGACCACTGGTTCTGCTAGCTAGGGATCATGGGAGTTGTAGGCCAAAAAAACACCTGGAGGGCTGAGGTTGAGGAAGCCTGCTGTAGTATGTAAGCAAGTGAGATAAGAGAAGGACAAGGCAATAAAGGGGGTGAAATGAGCTTCTGTATAGCATTTGCTTTTGTTGCTGTTGATGGTGGTGGTCCTTTACTTCTCTAAGCCATTTGCCTTGACCTCTCCTGGCCTGTTTCGCTGAAAGATTTGCTATGGGGATGCAATCAAAAACATCACTGTGTTGTCCAAGCCAATATTGGACATTGGTGCAGCTCTGAGGTCCCAATTCTTGTGCAAAAATATATGACAATCGTTGGGGACTGATAAACATATGCTGAGGAGAAGCATTGTGGTGGATTCTCAAATTGCTGTGGCATTTTAAAGAGTGCTGTGAAGAAAAGAGGGATTACAATATGGCACAGCCCTTCCACAGGAATGAATCAGATAATTTATAAGTCATGTGGATGAAAGTATTTAAAATTATATCCCATGTACAAAACTTCCAAACCAGGAGGGAGGCTAAGCAAGAAGTCTGAGAGTTTGCAGGGCATCAGTTGAAGAAGGAGCAAAAAGGGTTTTCTTGTGTCTGTGTGTTTCCTTGTGGCTGATTAGCTGTTTTCCCTGTGTAAAGGTCAGAGGGGGCAGGGTTTCTGTTGAGGCAGGGGATTAGCTGTGGGAGGAGCTTATCAGAGTTTGCAGGGCATCAGTTGAAGAAGGAGCAAAAAGGGTTTTCTTGTGTCTGTGTGTTTCCTTGTGGCTGATTAGCTGTTTTCCCTGTGTAAAGGTCAGAGGGGGCAGGGTTTCTGTTGAGGCAGGGGATTAGCTGTGGGAGGAGCTTATCAGAGTTTGCAGGGCATCAGTTGAAGAAGGAGCGGCGCGCGCAGTTAGATCCATCTTTTAGATTTAGGGGAGCTGGTCTCAAACGTTTGTTGGGGAGATCTAGGTGTTTTTTTTTGTGTGGGGGAAGTTATTTGTCCTGTCTTCAAGCTTTTTATGATGGAGGACCTCTGTAGCCAACCCCAACGACACGATCTCAAGATGGAAGGGGAGGGAACAGCTGCAGTCGCCTGCGATTCCTGCGCAATGTTTGCCATCTTGCCAAAGGTTGCAGGCAGCTTTACCTGCAGCAATTGCATGTTGATTGCCCTCTTAAAAGACAAAGTCCAGCAACTGGAGGAACGTGTAGCTACGCTCCAAAGAATTAGAGAGCTGGAGCTCTTCTTGGAAGCAACAGAGCACACCGTCTCCACCAAGGAGGAGACAGGGGACTCCCCTGAGAAGGAGTCTAGTTCACCAACACAGGAGCCAGATATATGGAGAAACGTGACTCAAAGAAGTAGGAGGCCCAGGGTTCACTCTAATTGCTTAGAAATACACAATCGCTTTGAGGTCCTCACCCCTAGCATGGAAGACGAAGAGCAGACTCCATTTGAGGATCTCTCCCTCATTACAGTCGATCAGGTATATGAAGACGAGCAGCAAAGTTCAGTCCTCAGGGAATGTGCAGGCAACCTTGGAACGGACAGCTCACGGAAGAACCCCGACCAAACCCAAGAGGAGGCGTGTAGTGGTGATAGGGGATTCCCTACTGAGGGGAACAGAAGCAGTGATCTGTGGGCCTGACAAGATGTCTCGGGAAGTGTGCTGTCTCCCCGGGGCTAAGATCCAAGATGTAACTGAACGACTGCAAGGAATCATAAAACCCACTGACAAATACCCCTTCCTCTTGGTTCATGTGGGAACCAATGACACTGCAAGCAATAGCCTCCAGAAGATCAAAAGAGACTACGAGGCTCTCGGCAGGAAATTGAAGCAACTAAATGCACAAATTGTCATCTCATCTGTCCTCCCAGTTGAACGACGTGGCCCAGGGAGAGAGGGGAAAATAGTGGAAGTGAACAGCTGGCTCCGCAAATGGTGTAAACAGGAACGGTTTGGATTCTTAGATCACGGACTGCAGTTTCTTGAAGATGGACTTCTGGCAAGTGATGGGCTGCACCTCACAACGGTTGGGAGAAATGTTTTTGCCAAAAATCTCAGAAACCTCATCAGGAGGGCTTTAAACTGACTAATGTGGGGGAGGGAGTCAGTGCTCCTGAAGGTAGGAGTCTATCAATTAATGAAGATGATCATCCAAATGTCATAGACCAAATGGAGCAAACAGCACGCGGACCTAGTGGTGGGAGGAAAAAATCCTTAAATAAGAGACACGGGGGAATGATTAATGGACTTCAATGTCTGTACACTAATGCACAAAGCATGGGAAATAAACAAGATGAGCTTGAGCTCTTGGTACAGCAAACTAAATATGACATAATAGGCATCACTGAAACCTGGTGGGATAAGTCCCACGATTGGAATGTAATAATGGGGGGATACAATCTATTTCAGAGAAACAGACCAGACAAGAAAGGAGGAGGAGTGGCGTTATATGTCAGGGATGTGTATACCTGTGAAGAGATCCAAGATTTAGATCCTCAAAGCCAAAGTGAGAGCATTTGGGTCAAAATTAAGGGAGAGAAGAATAACAGAGACCTCATTGTGGGAGTTTACTATAGATCCCCAAGCCAAACGGAGGACATAGATGATGCCTTCCTGGAACAGATGGCCAAGCATGCAAAAGGAAGGGAGATAGTAGTAATGGGGGACTTCAATTACCCAGACATTTGTTGGACGTCAAACTCAGCCAAGAGCATAAGGTCAAACAGATTCCTCACTGGCCTTGCAGACAACTTCATTGTCCAGAAAGTGGGAGAAGCAACAAGAGGAACAGCCATTTTAGATCTGGTCCTAACCAATGTTGATGACCTGGTTAGTGGGGTAGAAGTGGAAGGATCATTAGGCGCGAGTGATCATGCTCTTCTGAAGTTTACTATACAGCGGAAAGGAGCAGCCAAGCATACTAGGACTCAATTTCTTGACTTTAAGAAAGCCGACTTCATAAAACTTAGGGAAGTGCTGGGTGAGATCCCATGGACAACAATACTAAAAGGAAAGGGAGTTCATGATGGCTGGGAGTTTGTTAAGAGGGAGATACTAAAAGCACAACGTCAGGCAATACCAATGAGACGGAAACATGGAAGGTGCCTAAAGAAGCCAGGGTGGCTATCTAAAGAACTTTTAACTGAATTAAGATTAAAAAAGGATGTGTACAAAAAATGGAAAAGGGGGGAAACCACCAAAGAGGAATTCAAACAAATAGCCAGCACGTGTAGACACAAAGTCAGAAAAGCTAAAGCACAGAATGAACTCAGGCTTGCTAGAGAGGTTAAAAGCAACAAAAAAGGCTTTTATGGGTATGTTCGTAGCAAAAGGAAGAACAAAGAAACAATGGGGTCACTCAGAGGAGAAGATGGTGAAATGCAAACAGGGGACACAGAAAGGGCTGAACTACTCAATGCCTTCTTTGCCTCAGTCTTCTCCGATAAAGAAAACAATGCCCGACCTGAAGAATTTGGAGCAAATGATTCAGCAAAGGAAACACAGCCCAGAATAACTAAGGAGATAGTACAAGAATATTTGGCTAGTTTAGATGTATTCAAGTCTCCAGGGCCAGATGAACTGCATCCAAGAGTATTAAAAGAACTGGCAGATGTGATCTCAGAACCACTGGCAGTCATCTTTGAGAATTCCTGGAGAACAGGCGAAGTCCCGGCAGACTGGAGGAGGGCAAATGTTGTCCCTATTTTCAAAAAGGGGAAAAGAGAGGACCCAAATAATTACCGCCCAGTCAGTCTGACATCAATAGCAGGGAAGATTCTGGAGCAGATCATTAAGCAAACAGTCTGTGAGCACCTAGAAAGGAATGCTGTGATCACCAATAGTCAGCATGGATTTCTGAAAAATAAGTCATGTCAGACTAACCTGATCTCGTTTTTTGACAGAATTACAAGCCTGGTAGATGAAGGGAACGCAGTGGATGTAGCCTACCTTGATTTCAGCAAGGCATTTGACAAGGTGCCCCATGATATTCTTGTAAAGAAGCTGGTAAAATGCGGTCTTGACTATGCTACCACTCAGTGGATTTGTAACTGGCTGACTGACCGAACCCAAAGGGTGCTCATCAATGGTTCCTCTTCATCCTGGAGAAGAGTGACTAGTGGGGTGCCACAGGGTTCTGTCTTGGGCCCGGTCTTATTCAACATCTTTATCAACGACTTGGATGATGGACTCAAGGGCATCCTGATCAAATTTGCAGATGACACCAAACTGGGAGGGGTGGCTAACACCCCAGAGGACAGGATCACACTTCAAAATGACCTTGACAGATTAGAGAACTGGGCAAAAATAAACAAGATGAATTTTAACAGGGAGAAATGTAAAGTATTGCACTTGGGCAAAAAAAATGAGAGGCACAAATACAAGATGGGTGACACCTGGCTTGAGAGCAGTACATGTGAAAAGGATCTAGGAGTCTTGGTTGACCACAAACTTGACATGAGCCAACAGTGTGACGCGGCAGCTAAAAAAGCCAATGCAATTCTGGGCTGCATCAATAGGAGTATAGCATCTAGATCAAGGGAAGTAATAGTGCCACTGTATTCTGCTCTGGTCAGACCACACCTGGAGTACTGTGTCCAGTTCTGGGCACCACAATTCAAGAAGGACACTGACAAACTGGAACGTGTCCAGAGGAGGGCAACCAAAATGGTCAAAGGCCTGGAAACGATGCCTTATGAGGAACGGCTAAGGGAGCTGGGCATGTTTAGCCTGGAGAAGAGGAGGTTAAGGGGTGATATGATAGCCATGTTCAAATATATAAAAGGATGTCACATGGAGGAGGGAGAAAGGTTGTTTTCTGCTGCTCCGGAGAAGCGGACACGGAGCAATGGATCCAAACTACAAGAAAGAAGATTCCACCTAAACATTAGGAAGAACTTCCTGACAGTGAGAGCTGTTCGACAGTGGAATTTGCTGCCAAGGAGTGTGGTGGAGTCTCCTACTTTGGAGGTCTTTAAGCAGAGGCTTGACAACCATATGTCAGGAGTGCTCTGATGGTGTTTCCTGCTTGGCAGGGGGTTGGACTCGATGGCCCTTGTGGTCTCTTCCAACTCTATGATTCTATGATTCTATGATTCTAAGTGAGGAAAAGTTAAGTTGGGATCGCTTTCATATAAAAACCGAATGTTACTGAATGCTGAACTAGCTCTTGCTGTGAGGAGAAAAATGGAAGCTTTGACATTTTTGACGGAGAATAAATGACTGCATAACTGTGTGACACTAGAAGGGCTGTGTAAAGCTGTAAAAGAAAGTTAAGCCGAATTATGCACCTGCAGTAGTAAAATAAAACAACACTAATATCACCCACAGGCTGATTGAAGATTGTTGTTGTTGTTATTATCTATTAAATTAGTATACCATGCTTCACCCGCAGATCTCAGGGCAGTTAAACGGATAATAAATTAATAGATTAAAAATCAAAGCCATCCATAAACTAGGCTGCTATTAGTGACTACACAGAAATATTATCAATGCAGATTTAACAATAGCAACATGGGCAATACTTGAGTTCTGGAAAGTGGGAGGCATAAAACAAAGCCCAATATTAATTGGTACAACATACTTCTGTATGAAATGGCCAGCCAATAAAGCTGATGTCTCTTCCACTCTCCCTATTTGACTCTCAAATTCAAAGATGCATCTAAAGTCTACTTTAGATTAAGATCAAATTAGGCTCTTTGTAATGAGAGGGGAACAATTAGGGGGGGAAATACTTCTTAATCCATAAAAATATAGCTATGAAGAAATGCACGGGTAATCAGTTCCTGTGCAGCATACCTCATGTAGCCTAACCACAAAAATATCTCACCTCATCCTTTTATTTGTATGTTGTCTTTCCATTGTTAAAATCATGCTGAAGGCAGTTTACAGAATTAAAAATATTGCATAATTACAAACATAACAAAAGTAGTCATTAACAATAAATAAAACAACAAAAATACACAACCAAATTAAAGTTTCCCCATAAATCAGAGTAAGTGATAAAATAAAGAAGCAAAAGATTACTACTAATAACAGCAACAACCTCCTTCACCCACCCCCCAACAAAACTCCAGCCCAACAATCTGTCCAGCTCCCTCAGCTTTTGTAGTTGGAGTCAGTCAGCACCCTGCCCTCCCAGGCCAGCTGGAAATAAGGCTCTCAAAGGCAGGGACACAGTTCTTTCAGGACTCACAGTCAAGATGGTCAGTAGAGAACATTATGTGGCAGATTAGAGTATTATTCCAGCATCTCTTAACAGATATATACACTTTCCTGGAATTATAAATATCTTAATACCATCTTTTTAACTTCTTAGTCACTGCATACTGAATATTGATTGTTAATACAGAACTGCGATGCTCTGCGGATATGAAGCCCTTGTGTCAAATCTGAGTGAAAGGGAAATTTCTAAATCAGAGCAGGATTAGGGCTGCTGGAGAAGGAAGCGCAGAGATCGCAGATGGAGGCTGCCAAAGAGAAACAGAAAAGGAACTTGAGCAGTGAGTCACATCTAAGTAAGTAGCTTGTAGGGATGGAAGGGTGAAATAGAGGACGGACAGGAGGACAGTGTTGCATTTAAGGTGACCATGTGCCCTAATTTAGAGAGGACAGTGCTCTCTGTTTTAAGGTGTCCTCTCTTTGAAGGGCTGGCCAGTCCAAGTGCAGTTTAAAGAACCATAAGAAACTTTGAAATTACTCATCAACACAGCACCTTGACAACTGGCTACATTCTCCACTGCGGTGAGATGTATTGTATGTGTATTGGAATTATCTTTCTGGTTTCGAAAGATGAATCTAAACATACACTTGCTCTCTTTTTTGGTGATACACACGTGGCTACCCTAGCTGTTTTCAAAGAGTCAAGTTGTTCAGAATGAAAAGCAGAGGCAGGGTCTAAAGGTTGAGACCGGCAGTGCCATATCATTGTTTCAATGTTTGAATTGTGCGGCTGGGGAGGAAAGTGGAGTCTCTTAATGAAATACACAAGTGCTATCCCTGACTCTGTTAGGATATTTCCGTTCCACCTTAAAAGGGAGCAGGCTTTGTGAGTCAGAGTCTGCGTATTTCCTGTTCACAGGATGTTTATGTTTTCTGTTGCTTTCGTTTTCTCTCTGTGTCGGAGACACTGATGCAGGCAGTCATGTTTTTCTTTGTTCTGATCAACGCAGAATAAAACTTGTAAATGATGCTCTCCTGCGTGTGACTTTTGCTGTGCATTATCTGCTGATAGAGTGTGCATGAGCTCTGGAATGTGGCAAGCTATTTCAGGAAACTCATGTCGCTAATTGCTGATACTGCGTGCCTACGGGAGATCGATGGATCGTCCGGCAGACTGTTTGGGGCCATGATGGACTTTGTCTCCCTGGCAGTATCCCAACATCCCAATTTTGGCCAAACCATGCCTTAACAGGTTTTAAGAATATCAACACAAAGGGCTAGTATACCCTACCCTCCCAACATTCCTGGCCTGGGCTTTGAGGTGCAGCTTCTTCTGTTCCAGGTGGCTCTGGCAGAAAATCAGCTCCACCTTCAGCACAGCTACTTTCTCCCACAGGATCACAACCTTGGAACCCAGCAGTCCCAGGGCTTTGGCCATCCTTCAGCTTTCATCACCTCCCCGTGCCTCCTCCTCCTCCAAGATCAGGGCAAGGACACAAACTCAGAACCAGAACGAAGCAAGCTGGAGCCAAGAGACCGTAATGGCCTCATGAACAGGTCCTACCCACTTTGCTTTATGGGACACCAGGCAATTGAGGAGCGGGGAAATGGCGAAAGACTGTCTTAGGGGCATTCAGGTGACTTGGATCTTGTTTTCATAAAAACAGGAAGTGCCAGAGGCATAAATCTAAGAAATGTTGTAGAGGGATGCACAGATCTGAACTTCCAGTAACACGTTGAAACTCTGTACTGAAGGGAAGACCTCTTGGGAATTCGGGACTCTGAGTGACACAGTGAGAAGCTCTAGTGGCAAAGGGTTTTGGTGACAGTCCCGGCATTTTGGGGGCAGTTGGAGACTATGGTATGCCAGGCCCCCTGCAATTTGAGCAGTAATCAGTTGCTTCTCTTATTTGACAAACTGCTGACACAGGTGTACTGTGTTTACAATCTTGTGTTCCAGCCAACTATTTCGGTGGCACCCAAAGGTGACAGATGGCTTGCTTGGTGTACCTAAAGCACTCTCTTTGACTCAGCTGCTCATGGAGTATGGCACTGGAGTTTGGTTGCCATGGCACCTTACAGATCAAGGCAGATATAGCCAGTAGCAGCCAGTGGCGCTGCATTGCCTTCCTGATTTCCCAACACTGCATGCCACTGCCAGTTACTGAGAGGGGGAGAACGAAAGGAAGCAGGGAGCTTGTGCAGCACAGCAGAGAAGCCAGTCTGATGCTCTCAATGCTGTGCCCATTCCAGGCCAGGCTCCCTGCTGTCCTTCCACTCTCCCTCTTGGTAACCACAGTGTTGGGAAGTCAGGAGAGCAGCACAGTTCCGCTGGCCAAGATGCCTATGGGAAGCCCTCAAGTAGGACTTGAATGCACCGTACTACTCCCACTTGAGATCTCCAGCAGCTGGTATTCAGAGTTATTCAGCAGCCACTGATAGCCTTATTCTCCCATTTTGGCCCAGGTAGCTGAGCTTTCAAACCACCCAGGAACCAAAGCATTAAAATGCATCCACATGAGAAGTTGTTTGGAAATAGGATAGATGTGATGACATATGAAACGCTGACAAATGATCTGATGTGCCTGTGTAGTGCTCACAGCTCATATACGATTGCTGTAATCACAGTTTTAAATTGAATTATTAAGCATCAAACTCAGATTAATTGACTTCAGATCTGGGATTTGAATTTGTCAAGCTGAGCAGACATCGCTTGATTTTGTATCACAGTTATCCCAATTATAAATCATCACCCCCTTTGCCGGCAACTCACTGCAGCCCACTTTCAGCAGTGCGAACACACTTGTCGTAACTCTCGCCTTGCATTCAAAATGGACATTTGGAAAAGGAAATATGTGCTGGCTTATGTTGCGATGCCACACAGACTAGCAAACACAAACCTATTTGAGGAAACAGACTTTTTTGCTTTTATTTTTTACACACTGTTTTTCAACCCCCCCCCCTTTTCTTTAAAAATGACTTTGTGTGAATGATGAGAGAGCAGAGAATAGCAGAGGGCAGCTGGGCATTTGGAAGGCAGTTGCAGTTCTACATACAACCTAATTGTGTCACCATGAGGATGGGGTTCCATTCAGAACCCGAGCAATGTAGAGATTTACTCAGAGCCTGCTGCAAACAAGAGCTGTATAATGGTATCTGGAATATCCTAAAGTACCTCTGTCTAGCTGGCAGGATGCTAGAGCACTGAAGCATAGATTAATGACATCAGAGATGACTTGTGATGTTTCCTTTTGAGGTCCCATAGGTATCTTTTTATTTCCAGAAATATATACGTTAAGCATTACTTTTAATAGTTGTGCAGGGGAAGGGGGGCACTCTAGCAATAATTTTGTTGTTAGAACAGGATTGGTAACGCGGGATAACTACAGTATGTAACTAGCACCTGGTATTTCCTCCTTTGTTGAAGTCTAAGAGTAATCAACACATGGATCAGTACTGGTATACATAACAACAGCACAATCTTGCGCATATTTGCTCAGTAGATACCTACTAACTACATTGGGGCTATCCTGCCTTGTGAGTGGTCAAAGCCTTAATACCACAACTAAATAAGTTGCTGTAAGTTGCACTGCTATTACTCTCAGAAAGAGTTTTATTTGTACCATTCAATAAGGAGTCTTTTTGGAACAATCACAATAAGGAATGTCAACTTATATTGTGATCTGACAGAGTTTGAAATGTTAATTAATGAACATTTCAATGCTATTTGGCAGGGCTGGGGGGAGAGAAATACTTTATTAAAATACTCTATTATATGCTTACGACAATAAACTTAATGTAATAGGGTTTAATGTTTTATAAGTGCTAGCTCATTGGCATTTTGTTAATTTCGATGGTGTTTTGCAAGCTGCTCTAAGAGGGTTTGATCTGGAAACACAGCCTCTGCATATTTTAAATAACTAAATGTTATGGAGGGTAGAGAAATGGAGCACCAGTCAGAATCACACATAGGGTCACTGCCCTTTTTGCTCTATCTCTAGTGCATGATATTAGTTTATAGGTATATCGTCCAGTAATGCTATTCTTTACAAGTTGTTGTTGATGAAGATAATCAAAATAATATTCACACTTTATTCATGGATTTGAGAAACAGTTCATAACTTCAGAATAACACTCCTGGACTATGCCTATTTCAAAATGTGCACATGGGATTGTATGACTGAGTGTTTCTCCATGTCGGCACAGTGCTTGGGTATGGAAGAACTCTGCCAGGATGTAATAATCCTCTCCCCAAAACCCAATAATGCCACTATCCAGGTGGTATGTGGGTGACACTGAATATTTACAAAGGCTTGCAACAAAAGCTGGGACCCAAAATATATGATGCCTTAAATTTATGTGTAATTCAGTCCAATTTATCAGGTGCATGAAGTGTTGAGTTGCAAGTATGTGAGAGTGTGTGTGCATATAGTTTGGGGGAAATTGTAAAGAGTGAGGTCATCAGAAAATGAGATATGGAAAAGCATAGTTTATGAAAATCACATGGCTAATAGTGAGCATTGACAAAAAGCAGGTTTTGGTAACACAGACATCCTGGTATAAGTTAGCCAATGAACATAAGCAGTGTGATAAAAAAAATCATTTGTCCTGATTCAGCCCACAAGTGATAGCACTGAACCTCTTGATGAATCATAATTCAGCATTTTCATGTAGCAGTCTCCCTTTGTTCCGATATGGCATTGGCCACTTTAAGGCAAGTTACAGAGGGCTGTAGGAGACTGAAGTGCTCCCCCACTGGTTTTTATACACAGTACACTGCCATTTCTGATGTACAGAAACTGACCTGATTTGTCCTATGTAGAATACAAAAGGGCATCACTGGCAGTTATCAAATATTACAATGGAAGGTGAACAATTAAAAAAAACCTTAACATTATGAATAATATTGCTAGTATTCACTTTGTGGAAACAATGGTGCATCTACATAATGGATATATTGGAACCCACTGACCACTATACATTCTTGCATGCTTCTAACTTCCACTCGGAATACAGTGCTAAATCCTACAAAACAGCCTCATATATTCACATTTAACCAGCAAGTCTAAGATTCACAGCTCACAACTAAAGAATATACATCAAGTTGTTCTCAAATCCCAGCCAACTAAATGAAAAACAAAGCAGAACGGAACTACAAAATCAGATTGGGATTCAGGAATAATCTTATGTAGGACAGACCTAGAAGAGAAAACAAGACCGCCACTTGTTGTCGTCTAATTCCCAGCTGAAACTACTCAAACATTTCACCATTGATCTATAGTCCATCCTAGACACTTGTCTCTTGCAGACCATGGGTAGCAGCCCAATATGTGCCAACAGAAATGTGGCAGATGCCAGGTCTGTCCCCATGACTCCTCTGACAGCACTATGTTGGAATCTAATGTCAACCATAACATCAGTGGGTCATAGTGCAGTTATTACAGCCTGTACTTTTCTGCCTTTAACTTCTGACTTCACTGTTTACAGCTCCCCTGTTCTCTCAACTCCAGAAAATACCTCATGCATCTGATGGTGTAGCCTGTACTCCATGAAAGCTTACGCCGTAATAAATTTGTTAGGCAGTATCCAATGTTAACCAGTGTAATCTCATGGAAATCCATTATTTTACTGAATTACATCCATTGATTTCGATGTGTCTGAGAACAACTTCATTCACTATCACCCTTAGTCTTTAAGGCAGGGTTGGGGGACCTATGGCCTTCCCCATGTTACTAGACTTCAGCTCCCATCATCCCTGATCATTGGACATGCTGGCCAGGGCTGATGGGAGCTGAAGACCAACAATGCTTGGAGGGCCACAGGTTCTACCTTCCTGCTTTAAGGCACCACAAGGGGTTTTCTAACTGAAAAATTAATGGATACTGTCTGACTACGCATGCTTTCCCAAGGAACAGCAAGTAATGTTTTAACAGTAGATATGGCAGTTTAAACACATGTAGCTGCATTTAAGGAGGTCTTGAATTATGATGCAAGTTATTCAGCTGCTGTTGCTCTGTAAATACATGGAATGACATACCAATGCTGCCCAGTTCCAACATTTCAGCTAAGCCTGCGCACTGTGTAATTGCTCACAACCCATTAAGCTTGATATGTTCTGTAGACCCCCATATTTTACCTGATGCATTTATTCTGCATGGGATACCTTGAAGAGAACATATCTGATTCAGTAAAAGGCAAATAAAATTTAGACCATGCAAGCAGGATATGCTTTCAGGAAATCTCTGTATACAGGAAATATCTGAATGGGGGTCTTTTTTGCTAGCAATGATCCAGCGCTCAGAGAATGAATATAAGGATGTTCACAAATAGTGCTGATGCTTGACTGATTTCATATGTTTGACCAGCTCGTTTTCTAGCTTTCATCTGCAGATATTATAACTCCCCCCCCCCAAAAAAAAACTACCATAATTTTCATTTGCTTCACAAGGCAACAGAAAAGCAAAACTAGTACAAAAAAGGTGAAAAGGCATTATGCCTAAAATTGGATTAAAAGCAAATCAAAATCCAACTGTGAATTTATCATTTCAATGAATTTCAATGCATGGTTTAAAATCTGTTCAAAATCTATTTGAAAATGAATATGTAATAATATAGACATATCTCTTTTTATAAAGCTAGCATTGTTGGATGTATTCTGTGCATTATAATTCATGAACAGAGTAGATGACTATTTGAGAAGTATTAAAATGAGCTGACTTTTCAATACAGGTATCTTGACAATAAGTTTTTTTTTCTATTCTTGGCAATTCAGAAACGTAGACAATTGTGCTGGAAAAATAATATGTATTGTAATATTCATTGTACAGTAGAAGTATAGTAAGTGGCAATTCTGGACATTACAAGAGACACAAGGATTATTTTCTGTGATTGCACAGAGAATGCTTAGATTTCTTGTGAAGCTTTTGCATTGGAAATGAGATTCATCAGTCTGAACAGGGCAGGGTTAGAGCCCTTAGCAACATGCTTATTTTGTAGAAGGTCACTCAATAATAACTTCCTCTGCCCTCCAAGCTTATTAAGACTGACTGGCATATATTAATGAAAACACCTGATTCTCCAACCATAAAACCCAGACAAAGACTTTATTTTAATATTAAGGAAGGAACCCTTAATTAGCAGGGTTTCAAAAATGTCAGCTTCTTCTATTAGCTGTTCTGGTCCATCAAAGCTATAATCCCTACTGTCAAACTTCATCACATGATAGACAGTTTGCTGGCTTTCTCTCTTTTTTTTTAACAACTCTGATCATACTGACTGAAGCTTCTCTTATTTTGCTATCACATTTAACAACTTTGCATGCATTTCCATGTTGCATTGCTGATTTTACTCCACTTTTCAAAGTCCACTTGTGTCAGCTAAAAAGGAGACGAATCTGAAGAAACACAAAATATTACAAGCTGATACACAGACACATAATTAAGGGCTTTCTGGAAGACTTATTCATAATATTGATTCTTTTTCCAGGGGCATGCAAATGTGGTTCTGCGAAAACGTGAAGGAAAAACAAGGGTTCACAGATGAATTTCCATCTCAGACAAGTTACAGAAAAGAAAGAACAAATGTTTGAAATGTATCTCTAAGGCTTGGGGGGGAAATGCACCGCCTTCATTGTTAGTCAGCCTCACTGCTAAAATGATCTAGTCAATTGAGAGCTGAAAGCAGTGCTCTTTAAAGCAAGACAGAAGAACTGCATCAAGTGGATATTTATTAAGTATTTACATACACAGCCTTGCATCCTGGTGCTCTTTCCAAAATCAAAGCTTTAGAGAAAGAAGAAAACAATACAAAATAAAGCAATGAACTGGACCCAAAGGTTGGGATTAGTTTAAAGCAGGGGTGTAGGAAGGGGAGGTGCAGGGGATGCGATCCGCACCGGGCGTCATCCCTGTGGGGGTGACAAAATGGCACATCGCAGGGGGCGGCACTTACCTTGAGGCCTGGCCTGCAGCGCGCCTGAGCCACGTATCTCTCCTGGGAGTGACGCGGTGGCTCAGGGCCCTGTGCTGCCTGAAACGGCAGCGTGGGACTTGTCTCTGCCAGGTGGACTCCGTGGCAGTGCAGATCGCTGCCCCGCCCCCGTGGGCGGCTTGCCCTGCCCCTACCACTCTGGGTGCCACAACAGCTAGCTACACCCCTTGTCACATAAGGTTTCTCCATCCAGTTCTGATCTATTCTCACTCCCTGCTGCAACCCTCTTTGAAACTGCCCATGCTATTCAGAAGGTCCTTCATGAAGGCTTTGGAGCTTTGGGCAGTGGCAGAACTAGTGAGGCAATGATCGGGTCGGCCAGGACATTTTCCTGGTGTAGGCCGCCCACCCTGCACCCACCATCATGTCTGCCACCACAATTGTGCCCTCACCCACAGCTGCACCTGTGCTACTGCCACAACACAGTTTCAAGGGACCAGCATTAATGGCGACTGTGGCAGTGGTGGCATGGGCTGTGGCAGGGCTGGAAGTTGCACAATGGGACTGGCAACAGTGACACAGGGAGTGAGGTAGGGGTCAGATCTGCTGCCTGAGGTAAATTGTTTCGCCTTGCCTCATGGAAGCGCCGGCCTTGGGTAATGTTCAGTTGTGCAAGTGGCCTTCCACTCATGCAACCTTTGAATTCAACTCCATATGCTTTATCCATTCGTTCACTCAAAAATGTATATCCTGCTTTTCACCACATAGGTCTCAAAGTGGCCTACAATAATAAAATACACAATAGAGACACAATTTAAACTTCCAAAATATAAAACCTCAATAATTTAAAAGCTAAAAAAAATAAAAATGTAAAACTCCTGAGAAGCATTCAGGGTGCAAAGGTCTCCTGAAATAAAACAGTTTTGCCAAAGCATCTGAAACTAAGCAGGAATGGTGCCTATCTAATTCTTGTGGGAGGGAGTTCCACAGTGCCTGCAACACTGACTTCTCATTGGCATGAATTATGATTCTGTCCCAAAGCGGATTCCCAGCTGATGAAGCAGCAAGGTCTCATTAACAGGGTGCCAAGGTAACATCTGAATTAGTTAGCTGTGCAAGTTTTGTAGCAGTCTGAGGAGGCAAGACAGACTGCTATCCTTATCCCTCTTTTGATCTAACAGATCTCAAGTTCCCAAGTAAAGAAACTCAGTAAATAACAGTAAAGACATATACAGGTAGAAAGCCCCAACAGGGTGTGGGAGCTAGTTATTGTATTGTTCAAAATGTCACATTTATGACACGAAGGCTCTTAGCAGTGGAGGCTAAGAGGGCAAGTAGGGCGCTGCCCCACCAACCTGTTTGCTCTCCGCCAGTTCACACCTGCCTGCTTTTCTAACTTACAGCCAGTCCAGGTTGGTAGCACTGCCTGTCAGCTTTCTCCTCCTTAAGTTTCTGCTCCTTCCTATATGCAGCAATATGGAACTTGCTCTCCATAAAGAAGCACAATTTCCAGCACAAATTCTCGCATTTGCAGATCAGCTGCAGAAAACGTACCTCAATTTAGTAATGGCATGTGGTAGATAACGGGTGCTGATAATGAAAACAGTATAAGTGCTATCAGCAAAAAGTTGGTCTTGTGAAGTAGGAAGAAATGAACACTGATTTTTTAGATGTGAGAGAGGAAAACAGATGAAGAAGGATGGGGCAGGGTTTTAGTAGCTGTGGCACAAAAAGCAGTTTTTCACTACAACAAATAATGTGCCAATGAAGGAAAGGAAACAGCCTCAGCCCTCCTTAATTTACTCATTTGCTGACACAAATTTGCTCCAGCGCAAATGAGATGTGGCTGTTTTCATATCCTTTAGAATGCCATTCTAGTGAACATGGGGTGCGCTATCCCCCTTTTCATCCACTTCTTTCTCCAAAAAAACACTTTGGACTATGTACTTCATAGGACCTCTTCTCCAGTGCCACTGTAAATCTCACTGTGAACTGCCCTGAGACCTCTGGGTATAAGGCGGTATTTAAATACTAATAGTAGTAGTAGTAGTAATAATTCCATTCTGAAGGAAATCAGCCCTGAGTGCTCACTGGAAGGACAGATCCTGAAGCTGAGGCTCCAATACTTTGGCCATCTCATGAGAAGAGAAGACTCCCTGGAAAAGACCCTGATGTTGGGAAAGATGGAGGCCACAAGGAGAAGGGGACAACAGAGGACGAGATGGTTGGATAGTGTTCTCGAAGCTACAAACATGAGTCTGACCAAACTGCGGGAGGCAGTGGAAGACAGAAGTGCCTGGCGTGCTCTGGTCCATGGGGTTATGAAGAGTTGGACATGACTAAACGACAACAACAACAGCAATAAAAATAGAATCCTAACAACCTGACACTCTGCTCTTGCAGCACAGCTAACCACAGTCTTGGTCTCTTCTCTTATTGTTTATAGGTATGTAAACTAGACTTGCCACCAAACTTTACTCTAAAGCAGTTTTAAAGTATGTGTGCTAGGAAAAATATCTGAGGAATTTCAAGGAAAGCAAAAGGGCTTTTTTCATGTGTAATAAATAAGACAAAATGTCTCTGTGGGGTTTCACAGTTCTCACCGTTGTCACTGAATTTAGCCTAAAAGCAAAACATTACAGAAATCTGGAGGTTCCCCTTCATAGAATCATATAATTGTAGAGCTGGAAGGGACCATGAGGGTCATCTAGTCCACCCCCCTGCAATGCCTAACGTGGGGCTTGAACCCACAACCCTGAGATGAAGAGTCTCATGCTCTACCATGAAGAAATTTTAGACACCTCCCTAGATCAGCATGGAAAATAGTTTTGTACTCGCAAAGGCCAAAGATGAGACAAACTGGGTCCTCTTTTGCCTCCTTCATGACATCACTTGGGGTGCAAGATGGCTTCCACCTTTCTCCCTGCCACGAGTGAATCTCCAAACCTCTCCCTTTCTGGCTACTGATCTGTCAGTCTCCAAATTATCTCTCCCCACTGGCCCATCTGGTTTTGATCTAACAAGGAATGGAAGGAAGGAATTGTGGGTGGGAGGAAGAAACTACAAGTTTTTGATGTTCATATTCTGAGCCAACAAAGTGAAAGCTTTGGTCTCAGCTCTGCAAAAATGTGTAGAAATTTCAAGGGAAGCAGGAACATCTGAAGCTGTCATATGCCGGGTCAGAGTATTTGTCCATCTAGTCCAGTATTATCTATTCTGACTAGCAGTAGTTTTAGGCAGACATCTTTTTCATCACCTGCTGCCTGCTACTTTTAATTAAATATGCCAGGGATTGAAGCTGGGACCATCTGTATGGAGGTGGGAGGGCATATAGATTGGGGCTGCTAACAGATGAAGTGCTAATAATTGTATATGGAGAAAGTATCAAGGTGTATGAATCCATTAAGATACGGAAAAAAAAAATGAAAAAGTGAAAAAAATTAAACTACAAGAAAAAAATTTAAATGCTAGCAATGTAAAAGCAGTGAGAGAAAAAAAGCACTTCAAGGCTTTTGAATGAGAGAATGCAAAGAAATGAGAATAATATGGTGGCACCTCGGGTTAAGAACTTAATTCATTCTGGAGGTCTGTTCTTAACCTGAAACTGTTCTTAACCTGAAGCATTACTTTAGCTAATGGGGCCTCCTGATGCTGCTGCGCCGCCGCTGCACAATTTCTGTTCTCATCCTGAAGCAAAGTTCTTAACCTGAGGTACTATTTCTGGGTTAGAGGAGTCTGTAACCTGAAGCGTCTGTAACATGAGGTACCACTGTATGTTAAAAGCAGCACACATCAAGAAGAAGAAACTGCAGATTCTGGTAGCTACTATTTATGTTTTTTAAAATTCAGAAATTATCTGCTTCTGATCCCAGGACCCAACTGACAACCACAATTTAAAGTGTTGGTACTTGAAGGAGCATCTCCACACCCATTGTTCAGCCTGGACACTGAGGGACCAGGCAGAGGGTCTTTTTGGTAGTGGTGCCCACCCTGTGGAACGCTCTCCCACCAGGTGTCAAAGAAATAAACAACTATCTGATGTTTAGAAGACATCTGAAGGCAGCCCTGTTTAGGGAAATTTTTAATGTTTGATGTTTTATTGTATTTTTAATATTCTGTTGGGAGCCATCCAGAGTGGCTGGGGAAACCCAGCCAGATGGGTGGGGTATAAATAATAAATTGCTGTTGTTATTATTATTACTACTACATGCTTGTTTAGTTCAGAGCTCCGACTTCAGTGTGCTTGGAATGGAACCCAGATCATCCCTCATTGAAAAACTCCTGGGTTGGATCCAAAGAACAGAGAGTAGAAGAAAAACCACTGCTAGTGTGGTTCCACAAACACTTGCACAATGGCTTGTATGATACTACCATCGGTTCAACAGTGGATCTTGTACTTGCACAAGAGGCTGAAATGGGAAGTATCCAGTGATGTAAACAAAACGAGGGATGCTGGATGCTTATTATTATACGTTAATATAATTATTACTATGCTAGCCCAACATCTTTCTGCTCGAGGGAGCCTTCCTCGGAGGCTTATCTGTAGGGGGCGGAGGGAATTGAACACCACTTGCTAAACCACATATAAAAACTTGTGCAAGTGGAAGAACATATTTGGATTTAACTTTGCTTTTCTCAGGTAATGTCCAAGGACAGAGTTTAAAGCTGTGATTCTCATGTCAAATGGAAATGCTATTGATGTAGGTGACAATGGAGTTATAGACAGGAGAGAAGGCTACAGAAAGGAGTCTCAATATACAGGAGCAGGGAAAACGGCATATTCAAATAGCCTTCAACATGCAGTGATAACAGCATTTAGGAGGAGGGAAGGTACAAGATTCTTATTTCACTGTGTGTAGAGCAGTGTGAGTTTGTGTGCGTGCCCACATACATGTGGATGGTGGTAACCTCTAACCACTTTGCAACTGTTCATGAGCACACTGTGGTATGATGGCCTGATCAGATAGAATCCACATGAGAATTCTTTGGTAATTCATACAAGTCTGTGCCAGACAGTTCTGCTTAGCCCAGAGTAGCCTGTTCAGGATTCCCTCCCAACGCGATCCCTCTTTAGTATCCCCTGGGCTGGCCAAGACGGCAAGCATCACATTTGCACCTGGACTGTCCACCTCAATTTATATTTGATAAAGAAAGAAACTACTTTTCTCTTGCAGAAAATCAGTTTAGTTCCTTTCATGATCGAATTTCTGTGTATTGCATTGGCTATAATACTAACTCCGTTGAAGTCAGGTTGGAAAACTCCCATTGACATCAATGGAGTCCAGACTATGCTTTAAATCTTCTTGATAGATTGACCCAAAGGCCTTGTCTTACTATCTTCCTATTTGTACAGTGCCTAGGCACTAGAAACAGCTAATATAACATTTAGTGCTGCAGTGGATTGTCATGGTGTTTGATTTTTTTGAGGCAAAACCTGTCATTTCAGAGACTGTGAAAAGGTCAACAAAATACACATTTTAAAAACCGGTTGATCTGCACTAATGGACACTAAAAGACTATAAAGTCTTATTACTGCAATTGTCAGGGGTTCAGGAGCAGAGGCGCGGGAAAGGGAGGAAACAGAGAGCGAGGGGGAGGAGTCCGAAGGAAAGATGAGTGATGACGATGACCCGAGATCTCCGAGTCTTTCCAGTGAATCGGAAGATTCACAGAAAGGAGCGCCAGTGGCTAGAGCAAGGGGGAAACCTAGGGGGACACCCCAGGAAGAAGGGACCAGAGGGGATTCAGAGAGCAGCAGCTGGAAATCGGGGCCAGCGTTCCCAACAGAGCGTAGTGGGGAGAGGGGGGGCCAGGCATCGGGATCCGGCGGCTCGCCGCAGGAGGGAGGGCATGAGTCAGGAGTGGCCACGCCTCCATCGGGGAGCGAAGAAACGGTCAAGCGGAAAGTGGAAAGTTGGGCGCGCGCGCCAAGTTCAAATACACAGGAAGGCGGCACAGTAAGCAGCCCGCAAAGGGAGCCAGGTCCTAAAGCCCGCCGCAAGGAGACAGAAGGGTCCGGGGGGTCAGCGTCAGAAGAGTCCAGGAAGGAAGAGACCACGGGGGGCAGAGGGACCCAGAGGAGGAAGGAAAGACGTAAGAGGTGGAGCAAGGCTAGGGTATTAAGTTGGTGCGCAGGAGGCGGGGAATCAGACGGAGCTTCGTCGGTCTAGCTTCTAAGACGTAGAGCTGCACGCTGCAGTTTGGAAATGGAATCTGTAACTCAATAAAGACTTTTATAAAGTGACCGCTGGCTAGCGTGATCCTCTGTGAGCTGGGATCTGGAGGCAGCTCTGACAGCAATATATATATATATATATATATATATATATATATATATATATATATATATGCAGGTTTTGGTGTCTTCGGGTGTCTTCCCGTGTAAGAGTCGGGGTGTCTGGGCGACGTTTCGACGAGGTCTCACTCGTCATCTTCAGGCTGGTGCTTTCGGCTTCTTGTTACTGGAACAGAGCAGAATCTGGTGTTTGAGTTCCTATAAATACTGTTGAGGGGTGTGGTGTATAGCCTCCAACGTTCTGGGCAGAGAGGAAGTTCCTAGATTAGTGTGCCTTTTCTTCTTTTGTTCCTTAATTACTTGAGGAACAAAAGAAGAAAAGGCACACTAATCTAGGAACTTCCTCTCTGCCCAGAACGTTGGAGGCTATACACCACACCCCTCAACAGTATTTATAGGAACTCAAACACCAGATTCTGCTCTGTTCCAGTAACAAGAAGCCGAAAGCACCAGCCTGAAGATGACGAGTGAGACCTCGTCGAAACGTCGCCCAGACACCCCGACTCTTACACGGGAAGACACCCGAAGACACCAAAACCTGCATTCCTGTACCCGTGAAAATCTACGAAAGCATATATATATATATATATATATATATATATATATATATATATATATATATATGCAGGTTTTGGTGTCTTCGGGTGTCTTCCCGTGTAAGAGTCGGGGTGTCTGTGCGACGTTTCGACGAGGTCTCACTCGTCATCTTCAGGCTGGTGCTTTCGGCTTCTTGTTACTTGTTACTTTCGGCTTCTTGTTCCAGTAACAAGAAGCCGAAAGCACCAGCCTGAAGATGACGAGTGAGACCTCGTCGAAACGTCGCACAGACACCCCGACTCTTACACGGGAAGACACCCGAAGACACCAAAACCTGCATTCCTGTACCCGTGAAAATCTACGAAAGCATATATATATATATATACACACACACACACACACACACACACACACACACACACACACTCTGTATAAAAATGCCTAGATATTAAAAACCCTACAGCCCCCACTCTCACTCCAGGAATTTTTTTGTCTTTTTCCACCTGCAAAACTCAAAATAAAAATATGGGATGTGGATGTGTCAAAGGGGAACAAAAATTATCACGGATGTTGGACCCCACAGTTCAGCTCACCTTTAACAACAGTACATATACCACCAAACCGGGATACTTCTTTCATTGCAAATAGCAGAATATAGGTAGGGGCAGAATTCTATTAGTTGGCTTTGCAGTTGGCAACATCATCCTGCTATCTCTCGCTTCCATTCACCTATCACAGCTTACTTCAATTTAAGTGACAGGCACACAGGCAGCTGCTGATGCAGCTGGCTCTGTGGTGGATGAAAAGGGTTAAAGGATGGTATGTGCGTCCTCATCTCCTTTCAACTAACCCATTTCTATGCGGCATAATGCCATAATTGAGAGCCAGTGTGGTGTAGTGGTTAAGAGCGGTAGTCTTGTAATCTGGGGAACTGGGTTCGCGTCTCCGCTCCTCCACATGCAGCTGCTGGGTGACCTTGGGCCAGTGACACTTCTCTGAAGTCTCTCAGCCCCACTCACCTCACAGAGTGTTTGTTGTGGGGGAGGAAGGGAAAGGAGAATGTTAGCCGCTTTGAGATTCCTTAAAGGGAGTGAAAGGCGGGATATCAAATCCAAACTCCTCCTCCTCCTCTTCTTCTTCTTCTTCTTCTTCTTCTTCTTCTTCTTCTTCGAACTTTGATGCTATGTTGTATTCAGCAACAGTGCAGTAGCATCCGTCAGAAGCTGATGAAGAGGCTACTACTGCAGATTAATTTGCCACCATAACATTGCATAGCATGGAATCACGAAAAAGAACCAAAAGCTCAACCTAAAAATATTGTTCAATTAACAAAACATATTTGCTTTAACATGTTGTGTTAAGTACAGGCCTTCCATGTCCTATTAAGCTCCCAAGATGCTGGGAAGCTGCAGCTGTTAAAGCCCATACTCTTAACAGATGTATTAATTAGGTATATGAATATGGTATCCTATCCTGTGGTTAGTTCCACCTTCATCACTAACTGTTAGAATGGTGGCCTCAAGTCCCAGATTTGTTGAATGGAATACACATGTAGTCTGTGCAGCAAAGCTAAAAAAGTTAAAGGTAAAGGACCCCTGACAGTTAAGTCCAATCGCAGACGACTCTGGGGTTGTGGCGCTCATTTCGCTTTACAGGCCGAGGGAGCCGACGTTTGTCCACAGACAGTTTTTCCGGGTCATGTGGCCAGCATGACTAAGCCGCTTCTGGCGCAATGGAACACTGAAACCAGAGAAGCACAGAAACGCTGTTTACCTTCCCGCTGGAGCGGTACCTATTTATCTACTTGCACTTTTTTTTGGCGTGCTTTCGAACTGCTAGGTTGGCAGGAGCTGGGACCAAGCACGGGAGCTCACTCCGTCGCGGGGATTTGTACCGCCAACTTTCTAATGCCATCCACATAGATAGAATAACAGAATTGGAATAGACAAAATGCATTGAAAAACCAACGTTCCATGAGACTGGATAACAACACTGCAGGGTTGTCATACATTCTCTCTCAGCGCACCCACCCCCCACCCCCGCTCCTGAACAGTATGGGAATAGCACAGGACTACTTTGCAGAAGGGACACAACTGATGCCACTACCCTGCACTATGGATATAACGGTGAACTTAATTTAAGTTGGCTGGGGTTCTTTTTAATTTATACAAACTCTCACACACTTTTTTAAAAAAATGAATAAGAACTAAGTAAAAAGGGCATGATCTTCTGACATTGCTGAGACCTTTTGTTTTGAAAAAAAATGCTGACCTGTCACAGCTGCACTAAAACCCTGAATATCCCTTCCCACCGGTCACGGAGCAGTAATAATTTATCCATCAGCAAAGACTAATAATAATAATAATAATAATAATAATAATAGTAATCAGAATGGACCAGGAAGTCCTTTCTGCAGGCATTTGGTGTGTTTTTCCATTCTTTACTATCTTTATGGCTTGCACTTTTCCTCTGCCCAAAGGTCAATCATAGCTGTGACTTAAGTCATTGGCTATGAATACTGACAGGTAGTAGTGCAGGATGGGTTTTAATGGGTAGGAGATGATATGTTAATTGCAATTCATCCCTCCAGGCACCCATGTGAGTGAGTTGAACAGAATTTCAAAACCCCATTCTTGGCAGCAAAATTAAAACCATAGGAATTAGACTGTAAAACCTCCTTTTCAGCAAATCCAGCTATGAAATAAGCTGGTTTTCCCCTTCTTACCCCACTTAAGAAAGAATCAGGCAAACTTTATAAGCATGCATTGGTTCACAGCAAAGGCAGCAGCAAATCTATGCAAGCAAAATACTATATTTACAGTATAACCAGCTTCACCTGAAGCTGCAACAAGCAGACACATGTCTGCATCCAACACACACTGGTCAAATGAAGAGGGGAGAGGAACAGGAAGTCCTATATGCTCCTTCCTCTCCAGGAGAGCAGGGGAAATGACATCACACAGAGCTCTCTCTACCAACTGTATCTCTATCTGTCTATCAGCAATACAGCTCTGGAGACTTCGCATCTTTTCATGCTAACTAGCAAAAATATATGCATTTGTTATTTTTGGCTGCTAATCTCCCACAAGTACCAATATCACACCTCACAAAACAATTAGAAAGATTAATGCCTCCACATTATGCCTCCCATCTCAGCCTCCTATTTCTGAATCTGGGTCAGTTAATGGTCTAAACAGGCATCAAGTAGCATGGGTAGAAACTGGGCAAAATGTGGATAATCATGTAGTATGGCAACCGTATCAAATTCACACTCAGCCATGAAGCTCTCTTGGTGACCTTGACATAGTCATTGCCCCTCAGTCTAACTTACCTCACAGGGTTATTGTGAGGATAAAATGTGGAGGATGAGAAGTACGTATGCTACACTGAGATCCTTAAGGAAAACTAACATATACATTTAATAAATAAATAACCTCTCTCTCTCTCTCTCTCTCTAATATATATATTATTCCCTCACAAAGCCACTCACACATAGGCACAAAACTCTTATTTTTCAACCAACACTCTGCATATCACCCAAACCCAACGTTCAACATTATATTCCCTTTTATTTCACTTTCCTTCACAAGTTCATACAATGCAAGGGGGTGGGCAGGAGACACTAATGAACTCTCGTTAGCTATCATCTGCCGCCAGGGCTGTGAGGGACAGCAACAGTAGCAACCCAGTAAGGAGATCCTGGCCTGTGTGGGACTCTCATATACAGTGGTACCTCAGGTTACATACGCTTCACGTTACAGACTCTGCTAACCCATAAATATTACCTCAGGTTAAGAACTTTGCTTCAGGATGAGAACAGAAATCGTGCTTTAGCGGTGCAGCGGCAGCAGGAGGCCCCATTAGCTAAAGTGGAGCTTTGGTTAAGAACAGTTTCAGGTTAAGAACAGACCTCTAGAACAAATTAAGTTCTTAACCTGAGGTACCACTGTAGCTGCTTCAGCAGCCAGGAGATTCAACTGCAAGATGGCAATTGTTGAAACCTTGTAGAATGAGGGAAGGTGTTTGTGTGTGTGTGGAGAAACTTAAATATACCTTCGCCTTGCTGTAATGACTATTGTATCACACGTGTGTGTGTGTGTGTGTGTGTGTGTGTGTACACACAGCAAACTGCCTTCAGAACTTCAGTTAGTAGGTGGGGTATGAATATCATTTGAGGCTCAGGGGCCCTCCATCAGCGTTAGCTGGTGGCCCTGCTGTGCCCCTATCTGGGCGGGGATGGCCTAACCTCTGTTGTTTATGCTCTGGTAGCTACCAGGCTAGATTACTGCAACGTGTTATGCAGGGGACTACTTCTGAAGAAGGTTCAGAAACTGGTGCAAAATTCAGCAGTCAGGTTGCTCACCGGGCAAAGATGGGTTTGAGCATGTAATGCCAACACTGGCCCGACTACACTGGCTGCATCACTAAAGCCTGTTTTGAATGCAAGAAATTACAGGTGCGATCTGATGTAGATGTTCTGACATTATCAAATCCAGCAATTTTGTATTGAGTGGGCACAGCACATAAAATAGTTCGATTTATTTTAGGAGTCAAGAGGCTGTTTGAATCATAGAGAAATCAGAATGTGCTAGTAGAGTGCATGGCTGGTGCTCCATGAAAAGTCTCATACAGGAGTACCCCCTTTTACTAATAAGTAAAAGAAAATATTCAGGGGATTTTTAAAGATCATGATCTCGGGAAATAAGTCTATGGGGGATCCTAGCTACATAAAAGATAGCTGGTGTGAGGAAGGCAAGAAAAGGAGAAAACAGATATAGAGAAAAAGAGGGGATCATTAAACAAGCAGAGCTCACATTTGTTAATATACATTTGGTAAGACTAATGACATTTTGTTTTACCTTTCACAGCAATGTAATTTTGTGGGAGTGGGCAGCATTACTGTCACCTACAGGGAAGAGAATTCAATCTCTCACTGTTGGAGCGGGATGCTATTTACTGACTAAGAAATCTGCCTGCTGGCAAGGTTAGCAGCGTTATTTTTGTACATAATGTGCATAATTAATGCTTGTGTGTGTGGACAATTTTGTGCTGCAAGTAAAACTGTGGTCTTTTCTTGCCAGAATCCATAATAGTGAATCACTACAAGCAGGATCTTGATAGAGGATGTGAAAATAAAACCTACCAGTATAAAAGAAAAGGAGGGGAGGCAAGCAATGAGATTCTGTTCAAAGGGGTTGAATTGGATTTCAGAGGCAAATGGTAGGTTAATATGTCCTGCTTTTCTGTATTACAAGAAAAATCTGCTACAGTTTAAGGTATCTTGAAATAGGATTCTTGATACAACCTTCTGTAATAAAAATGTGCCAATAGCCTCAATTTTATCTGCGCACATCCTTAATTTACTGAACATAATTTGACCTCTTACATTTCCAATTTATGAGCATTTAGATGCATTGACTTTGGAACACAGCATGAAGCTCAACTTTAATATTTCTCTGAATCTTCCATTTTCCCTTTAAATATAAATTTGCACACACTATGGTTTTACGCAAAAGAACCCACAACTGCTAAATTGCATAAAATGGTCACAAAGTTGTTTTTATTCAGTAAATAAAAAGACCACTTATTTGCTGCAAAGAAAGTCTACCTGTGAGGTTCACAAAATGGATTTGGGGAGTATCTGAAAGCAAAACAACTACAAAAGAGAGGAGGGAGAACATTTAGGAAATCATTCATCCACAAAATGAATTAATCTGCATTGCTATCAGTTAAATCGCAGCCAGAATTTCAGATATCCCTGGTAAGATGCTTACTTAAGTTTTAGGAGCCTGGATATTGCTAATAGTAATTAGATTTCTTATCCACCCTTCATCACGACATCCCAGGGCGGGTTACAAAAGTGTAAAAACACATTACTAAAAACCACTTAAAACAATTTACAATCAAAGGAATAGGATGGGTCCTAAAAACATACCCTATACCTCAGGTTTCAAAGAACAGGGTATAGAAACACCTTCAGCATGTGACAAAGGTTATAGGGGGTGCTGGCTATGTTGGCAGGAAAGAAAGAAATCATCATTTGTGCAGCAAGCAGACAAATGTTCCTAGCTCAAAGGTTTGTGGAATTTCTCCCCCTAGAGAGCTTTATTTACTTGCAGGTTCCAAACATTCCATATCAATTCTGCTATCAAACACATTTTGATTTACCCTGCACAATCACTATTAAAATTCTTAAACTATTACATTTCATCATCATTCCAGCTAACAAATAAATTTACCAAGATGAACTGCCCATATTACAGTCATATACTGTGGTCTGTCCTAGCTACAAAAGTTCTTTATTAAAAGCTGCTGATATCTCTGCTAGCATAGCAGAACTAATACAATTTCACTTTTTCTTTGTATCTGTAATGGTTTCCCATTATCCTGATAAGTGGGCAGTCATTCCGCTTCTTCTCTTATTGATATAGCTGCAAAGAGGAATTAGATTTCACCATTTATGTAACAGAGATTAATTGATTAGATTATTAATTAAATATTCCATTAAATCCTCTTCTCTCTCTCTCTCTTTTTATAAAGCAGAGGAGTGTAACTCCTTAGGGTGTTCCCCCTACCCTTGAAATAATAAATAAAATAATGCATAACTAAACATTGTATCTAATCTAGTGAGGGATAATTGATCAACTAGGATGCTCTGCTATGAAAGACAGAATCATAACTCATGTCCCTAAAAAAAATATCCATTGATTTCTCTGCACCACCTTTTCCCATTTTCTGCAACTATAATCAAGGTGGATACTGTTTCCTGTTGTCAAAAAAGCTTATGCCACACAGTGCTAACTTTAAGTGGATATCATTTAAGTAAACATACAAACAATAGATCCCCTCGTGATATTAAAGTGCTGCTGCCTTAGACCTAGAGGAGAACGTCCACCCATACAATGTTTCAGATATATGGGTTAAAAATTAAAAAACGGCAAATGGCCTTTTAGGTGACCCATAATTAAAAGCAATTTTGAGTTGTCTTTTCAGGGAAACAACCCATGGGATGTATTTGCTACCTGTTTGACCTTCACGATTGTGAGTCCTTGGCAGTGTCAGTGACCCTCTGAACTGAATTCAAAACTAATCTCTAGCAGAGAAAGAGAAACAGAATTCATGCAAATCATATTAATTCCAACATTTCCCCAGTGAGCTGGGTATAAACTACAGCCTAATTAAATATTTTTTAACGATGTGAGTAATTTTTGCCAAGGGGCGGATTCAGGGGAAAATTTAATATGAGATCACAAAAGCTGTTCCCAGCGTTGATTCTGTAAATTAATGACTATCTGCCTTATGATAAAAACATGCTGCCAAGAATGAAAATGAAGTCAGCAAAGCTTGCTCTATTTGTCTAACAACCAAATATACAGGATGCAAAAGTTTAAAGGATATGGAAAATTTCCACTGCCTGCGTGTGATGTGTTCATGATAGAGATGCAGGATGCTGACAGCACAAAGCTAAACTCTATTTTACAAGACGGCAGCTTTTATTGGTTATTCCTATCATAGTCCAACCCGGTATTATGGACTTCAGAAAGCCCGTGTCAAGCATTCAGATTATGATCCTGAAAAAATATTTAGCTGTTTACGCATTTCTGTGGCTAAGTGTTACTACATGCTTTTGAACAACTTTTAAGGCACCACAGCAGCAAACTGGGCACTCAAATCTGAAGTAGCTCTGTTGATTTCATATGTTAAACTAAAAGAGAGAGAGAGTTAATCACTCCACTGGGGTTATGCCAGAGAAAGCAATTCTGGTTGCGGCCCAGATCCAGGCACTCTTGAAGGACACTGATTTTCTAGATCCATTTCAGTTGGTGTTTAGGTCCTGTTTTGGCACAGAAACTGCTTTGGTCACCCTATATGATGACATCTGTGAGGAGAGAGACAGGGGAAATGTGTCTCTGTTAATTCTCCTCAACCTCTCAGCCGCTTTTGATATCATCAACCATTTGATACCATCAACACAGGCTGAGACCCTATCTGCCTGAGGACTGTCTCGCCAGAGTGGTGCATGCACTAGTTATCTCCCGCTTGGACTACTGCAATGCACTCTATGTGGGGCTACCTTTGAAGGTGACCGGGAAACTACAAATAATCCAGAATGCGGCAGCTAGACTGGTGACTGGAAGCGGCCGCCGAGACCACATAACATCGGTCTTGAAAGACCTGCATTGGCTCCCAGTACGTTTCCAAGCACGATTCAAAGTGTTGGTGCTGACCTTTAAAGCCCTAAATGGCCTCAGCCCAGTATATCTGAAGGAGTGTCTCCACCCCCATCGTTAACCCCGGACACTGAGGTCCAGCACCGAGGGCCTTCTGGCTGTTCCCTCACTGCGAGAAGCGAAGTTACAGGGAACCAGGCAGAGGGCCTTCTCGGTAGTGGCACCCACCCTGTGGAACACCCTCCCAACCAGAAGTCAAAGAAATAAACAACTATCTCACACTTAGAAGACATCTGAAGGCAGCCCTGTTTAGGGAAGTTTTTAATGACTGATGTCTTGATGCAGGCATAGGCAAACTCAGACCTCCAGATGTTTTTGGCCTACAACTCCCATGATCCCTAGCTAACACCCCTAGTTGGGGTGAGTGGCACTGCTTTGCGATGGTTCTAGTCCTGCTTGGATGGTCGCTTCCATAGGGCAATGGCTGCAGTTTGTATCCCATGTAAACCAATGTATTAGTTTGTCTCTCACTAGGTATTTATATATAGCCTTCATCACAATAGTATCCCAAGTGCTCATGGAAAATGGTCTCTAACCATTTTCTCCTCCAGACAGTAACATACACACAACTTATGAGCCCATGATCAGCACAAGAAAAACTAGCAATACGGCTTGGTCTCCAATTTTATTTTATCATAATCTGGGAAATTAAACGGCATATGGTTTGTGATTGGGGGACTCATTTTTTTAATACTGTATACAGTATATCCATCTGAGCTGTGCTTTATTCCACCCAGGTTCTTGTTATTATTTTAGGAAGCATTTGTTAAGAGGCAAGAGTGCCAGATGCTAAAAATAAAATAAAATGTTGATTACTTTCAATTTAACCAGTGAAAGATTGATCTCTTGTTTTGACTTGGAAGACAATAGTAATGTAAAGAACCAACAAAATAATACCTGAACATTTTAAATCAGTGCAAGATGACAAAGGAGCCGGCTAGGATTCTGGTAGTGACCTGGCCAGAAAAGCAGTGCAACACAGAGAGGCTTGCTACTCTGTTTATTTTAATTTGTTACAGTGTGGGCCACAGAGAATGAATTTATAGCCTTTCAATTAAAAGGTCATTCTCCGTTAAACAGCATACTATTGCCTCATTATAATCATAAAATTAGCTGGAAAAGACTGGCATGAGTAGTACAGAAAAGCCACTCACAGAGTTAAGAAGGCGCTCATAACAAATGGGAACATAGAATTTTACATAAAAGACCATTTTAATCATGGCTATGGTTCAACTCATGCAAAATGTTTCTGCTTTGTCATTCTGTGGTCTCTGGGTGGGTGTCCCTGGGGCAATAGGATCCACCAGATCTTCCATCCGCAGAGAGGGAGATCCAACATCAAATGCCTTCCCCCTGCTGGTGCCAAAATGCCAGATGGCTGGGGATATTATTATTATTATTATTATTATTATTATTATTATTAGCTGCATGTATATATTATTGTCTGGAACTGTTTTACTGAAGCCTTATTTTCTACAATAGTAAACTATTTTGGACTTTAAACTGCCTCTGCGTAGTAGCTGGAACTGGGGGCAACTTCTGCTACATGGCTATATAAGCTCAGATTCCCAACCGCCATCGTATATGCTAGTACAGTGGTACCTCGGGTTACCTACGCTTCAGGTTACATATGCTTCAGGTTACAGACTCCGCTAACCCAGAAAAAGTACCTCGGGTTAAGAACTTTGCTTCAGGATGAGAACAGAAATCGTGCTCTGGCAGTGCGGCGGCAGCAGGAGGCCCCATTAGCTAAAGTGGTGCTTCAGGTTACAAACAGTTTCAGGTTAAGAACGGACCCCCGGAACGAATTAAGTACTGAACCCGAGGTACCACTGTATAAGCAGGCCTCTTTACCCTGCTGAGTAGCAGGGACAGCCCTGAGGACTATCACAGCGGGCCAAACTAGCTGTGTCTGGCTTCACCAAAAATTCTGCAGCAAGGTCCGCTCGCCCATGAGCTGGACTGGGAAAGCCACCTAAGGTGGTACAACTGCAAGAACACCACCCCTGCCCACCCCACTGGTGGAGGTGTGTTGGGGGCAGCAGGGGCAGCTTCCGGCAAGATTCTGCAAGATCTCACAAAAATCTCATGGGATCTCATTAGCTCCAAGAGATCTTGCTGGAGCCCACTGCCACACAATCCTGTTTTGCCTCAGGCGGTGAAACAGGACATGCCACCTGTGTTCTGGTTGGTTAGCAAACACTAATCATGCAAAGCAGAGCAAAAAGTGAAGGACATAAATTGCAACCATGGCTGCTATAATACGCTGCAAAAGAGGGGGTGTTATTGAGTTGTTTTTGTTTTGTTTATATATTTTGTGGTTTTATATTCTGATTTTGTTCTGTGAACCGCCCTGAGATCTCCGGGTATGGGGCGGTATATAAATTGAATATATTAATATTGATATTATTATTAATAATAATAATACACACACATACACACCCCACAGCCAAAAGCTTGTGCAAGTCTTCCAGGTCTGTGATCCAGCATTTATCAAGAACCCCTATGAAGCCCCTTCCCTTATTAGAGGGAATTTCCGTAGCCCATGGGGAAAAGAAGATAACTTATAACACAGACTTGAAAAATTGGTTAAAATGGGCAAATTGAAAATATAATCTTCTAAATGAAAAGAGTAAATTTGTTTCTAGTTAGAATCATAGAATCATAGAATCATAGAGTTGGAGTTCTGTTTTTTCAGTCTGGGAAACAGAGTCTGTCCTTAGGAGACATTACTGAACTGTGCTAAGAGCAGGCTCCATTTAAAAAAGTGCAAAGGAAAGGCATTTGTGAGGAAAATAAGACCAACATAATATTCACAAAGAAACAGTTCAATATGAAAGAGAAGGTGGTGCTTGTGGTCATGTGCTACCTGCAATAATTGCAGACAAGCAATCTCCCACTCCTGGAGAATCATTTCTCGTTGAGTTACCTTGTATTAAGCATCCACCACAACATGATATTTCCAAGACCTTTTACAGCTACTAGGCTGCTGCATTGGGCCTGCACTGCCTATGCAGATAGACTGAAAGGCCCAGAAATAGTGATAGAAACACTGTAGGTTTTGGAATATGAACAAACCCTTGACAAAAGAAGATGATTTCATTGTGGTTATGAGAAAAAGACAAGACAATATTTTGTGTGTACATATTACCCCTGCTAATTATATCCCCAGAATGATTACGTTTTTCTGACTTACACAGGCTGGGAAGTGTTAAAAATAATATTAAAACCTACTTTTTATTAAGAAGTGCTTTCATAGAGATCTGGAAAGCAGCAAAGTGGGGGTGCAGCGGGCAGGCAGTCCTGTACTGTCTAGTCAGAAAGCATGTTGTCAAAAAGTACATGAGCATGACTAGCGTCAAAAGTCTCCAGGGCCTGTCAAAACTAGATATATGCCAATAAAGTGGAGGGAATCTGAGATAGGCTGTAAAAGATTAAGAGACTGGAGCAGCTGATTTATGAGCAAAGATTAAAATCTACATTGCAACTTGCACCTCTGCCTAATGATAACTGCAAAAATGGGTGGCAGGCCTGATGCGGAAGTTCATCCATCCACTTTAAACTGGCTGGAGATTTCCCTGTGAGGAAGACGAATCTTCCATGAGAATTCCCTTGCTGATGTTAGTTCAGTTAGTGCAGCTAGATGCAATTATATGTGGATGTTTCAGCATTCACTACAAACTCCACCGATTTCAATTTCAATTTCCGAAGACTTTTGTAACCAGGTGGGAAAAGAGCAAAGTTGCCCAACAGCAACAACTAACTTGTACAGTTTTGCCTCTCTATCTCTCTTACACACACACACACAGAGAGAGAGAGAGAGAGAGAGAGAGAGAGAGAGAGAGAGAGACTGACTTTATTGGGGAAATGTGTATGACTTAGATAAAGCCAGTCATTTGGGTCTTTCACACCCAATCCACCCACCAATGTGGTTATGTAGCACAATTTAATTTTTACGAATGGATAACTTATACAGTGGTACCTTGGGTTACATACGCTTCAGGTTACATATGCTTCAGGTTACAGACTCTGCTAACTCAGAAATAGTACTTCGGGTTAAGAACTTTGCTTCAGGATGAGAACAGAAATCGTGCTCCGGCAGTGCAGCGGCAGCGGAGGCCCCATTAGCTAAAGTGGTGCTTCAGGTTAAGAACAGTTTCAGGTTAAGAACGGACCTCTAGAACGAATTAAGTACGGTACTTAACCAGAGGTACCACTGTATTGGGGTTGGGCAACATGAAACAATGAGCCTGCATTGAATAAACCATAGTGAAGATTAAAATACGTTTCATTTTAGCTGCATATAACAGTCAGTAAATGATCAACCCTCAGAATCAGTTCAGCCATTCATAAGTCAGGGCTGCCCTGGAGGCCACAATGCAAATTTTGAGCAACTGCAGGGTTTGGACCCATGTTTCCTATGTCACAAGACCCCGCAGAGGGCTTACCTTTGGTAGGGTGCTCATGTCTGAGCAAGCCACCTAAGAACAATTCCAGCAAGGAAAGCCTGGGAAGAGTATGATACCAGTTCATCTCCCACATTCCCCACCCTATTCCATTTGAGAGCTTTCAGATTTGAATTCACATGACTGAAGACTCCAAGACTGTGTAAGTTAATGAAACATAGGCTACAGTTAATGACAATTTATTCCTATTTTGTCTAAATTCTATAGAGAAAATTACATCCCCTAAATACCCAGTGACTCCTTAGAAAAATATCTGGCTCTGCATCTCTTCAGCATTTTGAAGTGTGAATTTTAAAACATGTAGCTTTATTTGAACAAATTGCTGTGAAGGCAGTCACAGGCTGCTTTTGAATCTGCCTCCACAGAGACTGCTTCTGTGTGGACTGACCCAGCAGCCATTGCCACTGCAGCAGAACCCTATGCTGTGACCGGGTTTGTTTTAAGAGTGGCAGTTGTGATTATTCCTCTTAGGTGAGCATTCCTGTTAAAAACGAATGAACAATTAAAAGAACAGGCCCCATTTTAAAAATTTATTTTAGTTACAAAAACTAATGGAAATTCAAATGAATGAATTCTGAGTGAAGACTCTATTATTCATTTGCTTGATTCATTTTTATTTGTTTCTATTGGGATAAAAAATGAAATAGTTTGTCACTGAAAAGTTACAGTGAGGAAAAAGGTAACAGATATAAATGGAATCCATAACACAGGGACCTTTTATCTAACCTATTTCAAATTTGGCAGGGGTTGTGGTGGAAGTTTTTATTCCTTAAGGAGCTCATGATGTGCCTTGTATATTGCAATGGTCCTTTTATAGTATATTTCCCACCTTTTCTGTTGTTGTTGTTTTGTCTTGTTTTTCTTTTGGATAAACCAACTGGCGGGGGGGGGAGGGCAAAAACAAATTAATGAAAGCAAAAACAAAATGAATGAAACTTTACCAAGGAAAATGGAGCAAACATATTATTTTTTCTTTGATATCCTTAAATCCAACCCTAAATAAAATATGAACCAAAAGTTTTGCAATGCAGTTTCCAAGCAAAATATTTGTACAAAATGCATATATTAGGGGAAAGTGTGCATTAAAATGCATATATTAGTGATAATAATACAACAATGCATAATATTAAGCAAAATTTCTTGCAAGAATGTGTATATTAGGAGTGCACACTTAAAATGCTGACAAATTTCCGTGACGAAATCACAAACTGAACTTGACAAATGAGAAATTGGTACGAGAAATTGAAAATGAGGATATGGACAAGCTGGAACGTGTGCAGAGGAGGGCTACCTTATGAGGAACAGTTGAGGGCTTTGGGTTGTTTAGCTTGGGAAAGAGGAGACAGAGGAGATATAATAGCCATCTTCTTCAAATATCTTAAGGGCTGTCACATGGAGGATGGAGCAAGCTTGTTTTTTCCTGCTCTGGAGAAAGGAGATTCCGACTTTCTGAAAATAAGAGCTATTCAACAGTAGAGCGGACTCCCTCAGGAGGGTGTGGACTCTCCTTCCTTGGAGGTTTTTAAGCAGAGGTTGGATGGCCATCTGTCATGGGTGCTTTAGTTGAGATTCTTGCATTGGAATAGATGACCATTGGGGTCCCTTCCAATTCTATGAGAGAAGCTGAAATTGACAGATTCATCCATCCCCGGAGGCTGCCAGAGATTATTTATTTAGACAATTTATATACCACTTAATTACAGTCATCTCTAAGCAGTAGACAAGTAACTCAATTCAATAAAAATAAAAATCAGTTAAAACTATAAAATCAGAATTCAGTGAAAAACATACAAATGTATTGTCAGGGGTTCAGGAGCAGAGACGCAGAGAAGGGAGGAAGCAGAGAGCGAGGGGGAGGAATCCGAAGGGAAAATGAGTGATGATGACGACCCGAGATCTCCAAGCCTAAGCAGTGAGTCAGAGGACTCCCAAAAGGGAGCCCCAGTGAGCAGAGCAAGGGGGGGATCCGGGGGGACACCCCAGGAGGAAGGGAATAGAGGAGATTCAGAGAGCAGCAGCTGGAAGTCGGGACCCACGCTCATAACTGAGGGCGGCAGCAGCTGGAAGTCGGGACCCACGCTCAAGACTGAGAGCAGCAGGGAGGAAGGTAGCCAGGCATCGGGTTCCGGAGGCTGTCAGCAGGAGGGAGGGCACGAGTCAGGGGTGGTCACGCCCTCCTCAGAGAGCGAGGCAACGGTTAAGAGGAAAGTAGAGAGTTGGGCGCGCGCGCCAAGTTCAAATGCAGCGGAAGCTGGAGCAGTAAGCAGCCCGGAGAGTGAGCCAGGTCCTAAAGCCCGCCGCAAGGAGGCAGAAGGATCAGGGGGGTCAGCGTCAGAGGAGAGTAGAAGGGAGGAGGCCCAGGGGGGCAGAAGGACCCAGAGACGTAGGGAGAGGCGAAGGAGGTGGAGCAAGGCTAGGGTATTAAGCTGGTGTGCAAGAGGCGGGGACTCAGACGGGTCTTCGCCGACCTAGGGCAGAAGGTGTAGAGCTGCACGCTGCAGTTCGGAAATGAAACCTGTAACCTAATAAAGACTCTTATAAAGTGAACGCTGGCGGACTTGGTCCTATGTGAGCTGGGACTGGGTGGCAGCTCTGACAGTAAGACCCGTCTCTTAAAAGCTTCGGACACCTGATATCTCGCAGCGGAGAGAGAGGCAGCTGGAGGAGGGGATCGGTGTTTGGGAGCAAGCTCACGACGGTTAGCAGAGATGACGGAAGCAGAGACAGTTGCAGCGCTGCAACAGGCAGTTACCCAATTGAACGCGGAGGTACTGGCATCCAAGAAGAGGGAGGAGGATGCGGCAGCCGCCTACAGAGATCTCCACGCCAGGTTTGAAGCATGGGTTAAACACGGGCAGCCAGGACCCAGACCGGAGGGGGTTGGGTTGGCACGGAGAGCAGGAGGGCTTGTGGCTCACTTCGATGGGAATTTACAACAGTACCCCAATTTTCGAGCAGACGTAATGTGCGCACTGCAACTGCTGGCAAAAGACTTTAGAGATGAGGAAGAGAAAGTGGGATTCATACTATCCCATTTGCATGGGGATGCTAAAGCGTGGCTACGCAATTTGTGGAGGGATAAAGATCCGGCGCTTCAGAATGCAGATGCCTTTATCAAAGCGATGGATGCGTGTTTTTTGTCTAATATTGATGTGGATCTTGCCCGACGGGAGATTCATGGACTGAAACAAGGGAGGGCAAGCGTCCGGCAGTACCACGCCCGCTTTTTTGCGCTGGTCAGTGCCTTAGAGTGGGACCGGGATTCGCCCCCTGTCAGAGACCTGTTCTGGGAGGGTCTAAGCTCAGCGGTCAAGGATGAAATTGCAAGGGGGGAGAGGCCCCGAAGCACGCAGGAGGTGGTCCAAAGGGCGCTGACTGTGGGGGTGAGGCTGGAAGAACGTCCCTGGTGCAGAGATGAAGGACGTGGAGGGCGCGAAGCAGCGAGAAGTTTCTCTTTCGTTCCAAGAGAAGCAGCGCGTGCGCAATCCACACCTCCGCCAGGAGGGGGAGGGGAACCGATGGAGGTTGGAGGTGCAAGGGCTCAGTCAGCAGCCAGAGCCCACGCACCGACAGCAGTGAAAGCGAAGCCTCCTAGAGGGAACAGGAAGTGTTACATCTGCGAGGATCCAGGCCATTTGGCGAAAGAGTGTCCCCGGAGGCTCCACAAGCACACTGCAGCCTCGGCAATGGTGACTGCAGCAACGCAGCAAGGAGAACCACAGCAGGGAAACGACGATGTCTGGCTGGAGACAGAGGCACTGGGGCCCAGCCAGACGCATCAGTGAAGCAGTCCCCAGCGATCTTGCAACCCACGGACCCCCTCCCACCCAAACCAGTAGTGCAGCTCACAGCATCTCTCCAGCTACCCGATGGCGTCACTATCGAAGTGCCGCTTTCTGTGGATTCTGGAAGCAACGCAGACTTTATAGCGCAGGATTTTGTGGAGCAGCACGCTATACAGCTACTGCCTGCCACTCTGCCCCTGCAAGTCGTCACAGTGGATGGCAGAGAGTTGCTAGGGGGGCAGGTGGTGAAGCAAACGCCACCGATGGTGATGCGCCTTGGCAACCACAGGGAAGTCATCAGTTTTAATGTCACCCAACTGTCGGACACGCCCATTGTGTTGGGCATGAGTTGGCTGGACAGGCACAGTCCGACACTGGCTTGGTACCAGAGACAGCTGATCTTCGGCTCCTCTTATTGCGCAGAACACTGCATCCTGCCCAGACAGGAGGGAGAGGAGGAGGAATCACAACTGCAGTTGGGAACGTTGCAAGCAGTCCCCCACAAATACGCAGACTTTCTGGAGGTCTTCTGCGAGAAAGAGGCTGACAAGCTACCACCGCACAGGCAATATGACTGCAAGATTGACCTCCTCCCAGGGGCGACGCTGCCGAAAGGGAAGCTGTATTCCATGTCTGAGGACGAATTACAGGAACTCAAACAGTTCATAGATCACAATTTGCAGCGCGGTTTCATCCGGGAGTCCAGGGCAGTAGGGGGCAGTCCTGTTTTCTTCGTGAAGAAGAAGGACACGCCCCAAAAAAGACTGGTGGTGGATTTTCGCCTCTTAAACAAGATGACCAAGCCTTCTGATTTCCCCATGCCCAGGATTGACGACCTACTAGCGACGGTGCGCAAGGGACGCGTGTTCACCAAGTTGGACCTGCGAGGTGCGTACAATCTCATCCGCATGAGGGAGGGCGATGAGTGGAAGACAGCCATGTTCACGCCTCTGGGCACCTACGAATACAGAGTGATGCCGTTTGGATTGCAAAACGGTTCTCACTGTTTCCAAGCTTTCATGCATCATGTGTTGGCGGGACTCCTTTACAAGAAGTGCGTCTGCTTTCTGGATGACATCCTGATATTCTCCGACTCGCAGCAAGCCCATGACCAAGATGTTCGGGAGGTGCTGAAGAGGCTGCAGCAGCATAGACTGTACGCCAAACTGGAGAAGTGCCAGTTCGACACGACGGAGGTGGATTTCTTGGGTTACAAGTTGTCGGACAAGGGGCTAGCCATGGACAGCGCCAAGGTTCGTGCGGTGTTGGATTGGAAGAGCCCGCGCAATCGGAAGGAGGTCCAGCGGTTTGTCGGCTTCGCCAACTTCTATCGCAAGTTTATCAAGGGGTTCGCGATGCAGACGGCGGCCATTACGGACACGCTAAGCTCCAAGAAAAAGAAATTCATCTGGACGGAGCAGGCGGAGCAGTCCTTTCAGGCACTCAAGCGTCTCTTCGCGTCGGAAGAGCAACTGCTGCATATCGACCCCAGCAAACCGATGCGGGTAGAGACGGACGCGTCCGATAGAGCAGTGGGAGCTGTCCTGCTGCAAAGGGACCCACAGGGGGTCTGGAGGCCGGGAGCGTTCTACTCCAGAAAGCTCAGCAAGTCGGAGCAGAACTACACCATCTGGGACAGGGAGTTGCTGGCCATTCATGCAGCTTTCAAGGCGTGGAGGCACTTCCTGATCGGCACCAAGCACACGGTGCAGGTCTGCACGGATCACAAGAATCTGGAGCACTGGCGCACGGCTCAGTTCCTGAACCAGAGGCAGATACGTTGGGCGGAGTTCTTTGCTGACTTCAATTTCCGAATAGAGTACGTCCCAGGCGACACCAACGTCATGGCGGATGCACTGTCCCGCAAACCGCAATACCTCGAAGAGGCGAAGCCAGCGGCAGCCATGCACATCTTCGCGCCAACAGCGTGGGCGTGCGCTTCAGCCACAGTAGACCTGGATGCGGTGCGGCGGGCGTTGCAGGACGACTCCTTCGCGCGGGCGAAGATGGCAGAGGTGCACAAGGGCACGGCGAAGGGCGACGAGTTCCAGATACGAGACGGCTTGCTCTTACGTAAAGGGGCCATCTACGTGCCGGGAGACGAACTTCGCGCCAGGGTACTGCAGCAGCTGCACGACGCACCCACGGCCGGGCACTTTGGCACGGAAAAAACGGTGGAATTAGTCGCAAGGGACTTTTGGTGGCCCAGACTGAGAGGGGAAGTCGCGGACTACGTTGCGAGGTGCGACACCTGCCAGAGGGCCAAACCGGTGCACAAACCACCGGCGGGACTGCTGGAACCGCTGCAAACGCCGTTTGAACCGTGGGAGAGAGTGGCCCTGGACTTTGTTACGGATCTACCCAGCTCGAGAGGCAAGACAGCTGTACTAGTGGTGGTGGACTTGTTCACCAAGATGGCACATTTCATTCCGTGTGCGAAGGTGGCCACGGCGGAACAAACCGCCAGACTGTTCATAGATCACGTGTTCAAAGTGCATGGTCTGCCGCGGTCTATCCTGTCCGACCGCGGGCGCCAGTTCGTCTTGAATTTCTGGCAGAAGCTGATGAGTTTTCTAAATGTCAAGGTCGATCTGGCATCAGCAAGACACCCGCAGACCAACGGGCAAGCAGAGAGGGTCAATGCCATCATGCAGCAGTACCTGAGATGCTATGCCAATCAACAACCTGCGACCTGGGTGGATTACCTGCCGCTCGCCGAGTTCGCTTACAACAACACGAAGCACGTGTCCACAGGGGTGACGCCGTTCTTCGCCAACAATGGGAGGAATCCCAGAACCTTCCCGGGACGGGAGAGAGTGGGGGACGGAGAACCACAGACGGCGGACGCGTTCGCGTCAGAGTTGCAGGCGGTACACGATCAACTCAGACGGCAGCTGGAGCTAGCTAAGCACGCCTACAAGGTGCAAGCTGACAAGCACAGGCGGGTTGGCGAAGAGATCCAAGTGGGAGACTGGGTCTGGTTGGCAGCCCACGCAGTGCCGACCAGGTCACTAGCCAAGAAGAAGTTGGGGCACAAGCAAATTGGTCCGTACCAAGTCGAAGCACAGATCAACCCGGTAGCCTTCCGACTGGCGCTGCCGGAGGGTTCCAGAATGCATCCGGTGTTCCACAGGTCGGTGCTCACTCCCTACAAGGCACCTCACAGATTCCAGGAGCCAGGGACGGCACCGAGTCCGTTCCGGGAGCGGACGGAGACGCGAGGGGTGACGCAGCAAGACCCCATCAACGAGGTCACGGAGATTTTGGACTCCAGATGGGGAGAAGAGGGAGTCGAATACCTCCTAGCCAGAGAGGGCACCCGGGCCAGCGCCAATAGCTGGGTGCCAGACTACGCTTTGGAGGAACCCCTGCTCAAGGACGAGTTTCATGCCCTTTTCCCACACAGACCCATGCCAGCGAGCTTCTTCGACGACTGGCTGTTCACGCCCACACTTTCTTCCAGCACGTTCCATGGATTCGACTCGGACGGGGAACCCGCACTGAGCACCCGTTCCCCAGAAGGATCGCCGGCGGGTTCGGCGTCAGACACCTCGTATTGGTGGGACGATCGACCGGAGGAGCAATGGCGCCGGAAGTGGCTGGAGATGCCAGGTCGAGCGACCGACGCAGAGACTGACATGGACGTGTTCGGGGAGGACCTTGGGTTCGAGCACGGCGGTACAGAGATGGAAGCGGAACAGGTCAACGTCGGCGACCGCGAGGAGGAAGACTCGGAGGTCTTCAGTTGGCGGCCAACCACGGGGAGCGAACTGTATCCGGCATTCCCTCCCGTGATGATGGAGCACCCAGCACCCACACCTGAAAGCGGGGAGGGGGGAAGGGGGGGCTTCGAGGGGGGGATGGATGTCAGGGGTTCAGGAGCAGAGACGCAGAGAAGGGAGGAAGCAGAGAGCGAGGGGGAGGAATCCGAAGGGAAAATGAGTGATGATGACGACCCGAGATCTCCAAGCCTAAGCAGTGAGTCAGAGGACTCCCAAAAGGGAGCCCCAGTGAGCAGAGCAAGGGGGGGATCCGGGGGGACACCCCAGGAGGAAGGGAACAGAGGAGATTCAGAGAGCAGCAGCTGGAAGTCGGGACCCACGCTCATAACTGAGGGCGGCAGCAGCTGGAAGTCGGGACCCACGCTCAAGACTGAGAGCAGCAGGGAGGAAGGTAGCCAGGCATCGGGTTCCGGAGGCTGTCAGCAGGAGGGAGGGCACGAGTCAGGGGTGGTCACGCCCTCCTCAGAGAGCGAGGCAACGGTTAAGAGGAAAGTAGAGAGTTGGGCGCGCGCGCCAAGTTCAAATGCAGCGGAAGCTGGAGCAGTAAGCAGCCCGGAGAGTGAGCCAGGTCCTAAAGCCCGCCGCAAGGAGGCAGAAGGATCAGGGGGGTCAGCGTCAGAGGAGAGTAGAAGGGAGGAGGCCCAGGGGGGCAGAAGGACCCAGAGACGTAGGGAGAGGCGAAGGAGGTGGAGCAAGGCTAGGGTATTAAGCTGGTGTGCAAGAGGCGGGGACTCAGACGGGTCTTCGCCGACCTAGGGCAGAAGGTGTAGAGCTGCACGCTGCAGTTCGGAAATGAAACCTGTAACCTAATAAAGACTCTTATAAAGTGAACGCTGGCGGACTTGGTCCTATGTGAGCTGGGACTGGGTGGCAGCTCTGACATGTATGTTAGGTAAAACGATTAGTTCATCTAGCCCAGTGTTGCCCATTTAAAATGGTGGCAATTTGTCTCTCAATCTTCCTCATCACTACCTGGGGATGCTGTGGCCCCTCCCCACAGGCTGATGAGTTAGAGACAGAGCAGTGGGCAGGGAGACATAATTACAGTACAGAACAAGTTGCTTTACACAATTACAGTACATAATGCTATCCTGTTCTACATTTCAATACATGCCAGACAAATTAATAATTTGTCAGATTTCAAGTTTCTTGGAATATTCATTTCAGCCGAATAGGAGCAGTCTCTTTGGTAGGATAATGAGCCTTCAAAACGTGCCATTCTGAAAGTGTTAATTATATTTATGGGGATTTTTCATGAAGGAAGCAGAAAGTGTCTATAAATAGCCTAGAGTTTTCTCCTTTCTATTTGTTTTATGAAGTGGAGTTTAGAAACATCATCAACATACTTTTTTATTAGCCATAATGGATTGCTAGAGTTACAAGGATGTACAATAAACCTGTTTAAATATTCACTTCTCAGCCATACATTACTGCAAAATTGCTGCAGATTTCACTCATGAATCCAAAGACTAGGCTGTATGCTCTTTTTCCATTTGTTGTTTATTGGCAGAATACAGCATTTGTACAGTGAGGGGGAGGGGGCCACCAGGCGTGAATCTTTAAACAGGTTTTGCTCCTCCCCCCCCCCCGTCATACTAACTGCAGCAATCCATTATGCATAATAATAAGAGTGCATTGGTACTGTTTCAAAATCCCATTCAATAAGCAAAGAGAAAGATGAAACTTCAACTCCTTGATGTTTTTAGTGATTGTTACTTATGCCTTTTACTTTTTAACTCATGGGGAATAAATCTATTACCATTTTCCTCACAGTGCTATAAAAAGCACATGTAATGGTATCTGTATTAGATCCATGCAGTATAGAGCACACTATTTCTGTATCTAAGCTATCTTCATTTAATTGTTCAAGCCAGACACAGTCTGAAGGCAACGAGGACATATGAAATGTATACTATAAGACATTCTGTTACACCTTATTTTGCTGTGCTGTCCAAATGCTAAATTATTTTTAAATGAAGTTGAGGTTTGAAATAACACAGCTAATGGGTGGTTGTTGGAGCCTTTTTATTTATTTTTTGCTTAAAGTGACTGTAAAAAATGTAAATATTGCATAGGCATTACTTCCTCAAACCATCTTCTTATTTTAAAGTATTACCAACTGAGATTTTATAACTATGGAAGAGTTCCACAGAAATTCAATTCCAATCAGTTCATCACTCTCAGTACCTGTTACAAAAGCCTCTTAGTAGGATATAATAATGAAATGTAAATATGTTGAATAAAACGATTGCGTTAAGGGGAACTTTAGTTTGCATGGAGTGTGTTTGGTTGATTGACATCCTACTTTGGCAGAAAAAAATCCATACATGTTTAAGTAGAGAGCTATTAAAATGCTTCCATGTACCTCTTGGAAAAACCTGGCCAGTGGTAGAAAAAACACCATAGCAGCAATAGGTTATGATCACCCTGGGTCAGTTAGTTAGGGCATATCTGATTGCGGAGAAAGCATTTCTATGCAGGTTTCTGTAACCATATACACAAATAAGCTACTTCAAGGGGCAGTTCTGAATCCCAGGTTGCCTGGTGCCAATTACCTGGTTCCACAGAACTGCAAATACCGTATACTCTGTTGCACT